>NW_025407995.1:84608-87947 GCF_008403515.1 Naegleria fowleri | reverse complement strand
GACTGATGTCGAGATTCCAGTGTGAAAACGCTAGGAAGAAGAAGTGAACATGAAAAATATCTTAATGAAATTTATTCAACACTTTTGATTCCATGAAACTGCTCATTTCAAATTGTTTGATGACGTGTATTCACATGTCAATTCAAATTCACTACTTTCTTAATACCACTCTTCTCAAGACTTATGACACTTTTGGAGTCCAACGATAAGTCATGACCAATCGAATAGGTTCTAACAATCGATTCACAATATAAGCCAACACAAAGTTCGCATACTTTTGAGAGGTTTCCAACTTTTCTGAGTCTCCAATGAAGGAACGAAAACCATTCTCACTCAGAAATTCCAACACTTGTCGAGTGGGTAAAATGTTTTGATGTAAAATAACAAACAAGAAACCCAAGGTGGAAAAGTACATGAAAAAGTAGAGAAATAAACCCATGAAACCGTACGTCTTGATGAAACGTTTGATTTTGCCCAGAAGAGAGAATTTTTCTGTGTTTTCATCAATTGTGGTTGCTGTGGTTGCAGTTGTTGTGGGTTTGTTTGAATGATGAGCTTTTGCGGAATTGATGGATGAAGGTTCTAAAGTAGAATGGGGAGTTTCATGACTAGCAGTAGTAGAAGGAGATGAGAAGGTGTGAGAAGAGAAGTTATTATTGTTATTATGATTGTAGAATACAGAGAGAGAATGGAAGTCAAGTCGTTGAGAGGTCAATGAGTCTTGTCTTGACTTTATCAAAGAGTGGCCACAATATCTACTCATGATCTTCCTATGGGTGGAGTGGTGCTGGAAAATGATCTTCTTCATCATTCAGAAAGAAATGACTCGAGTGTGAGAGTATTTTCTTTGTGTGCGAATGAGAATCATGGGTTTCTGTAACTGGAAACAGATCAATGGAACACAAGTTTCTTTCAAAACGTGAAATGGAACAAGCTGATCTTCTGATCAAAAAAGAAGGGAGCAAGTGGTTATCATCTATCCATTCATTCACATCGTTTTCTTGTTTGTGTGTCTCTTAACATCTCAGCAAATCATATTTGGCATGCACACCGTAATAACGTGATTTCTTTCTGTTGTCAATAAGGACATGCATCACACAAAACATTTTATTGATATGGAGAGAGTTTCATCATTGAAAGCATCATTTGAATGTGGTGGTGATCATGGAGATCCACATTCAATCGATTCATCATGAACTCTCTCATCATGAATTATTATTAGACTCATTCTAAACCATCTCGCAAAATTGAATTCAAAGATCATTCTGTATGGAATGAAACAACAACACACCAAAAAAAGAAATTAAAAGGTTGGAATAGAGAAGCTTAAGGCTAGCATGAAGGGGATTAATAATAGGGAAAATACTCCTTTTTTCAATGAGAGAGAGAAAGAGAACATTCTCTTCTCCTCCAAATTAACAAATCATTGCATATCCACATCCAAACCCAGCTCCATATCCAGCACCATATCCATGTCCTCCCCAGAATGGAACAGCACCATATCCACCCCAGAATGGAGCACCATATCCACCATAGAATGGAGCATAATAAGCATTGTACATGTTATTTCCATAAGCAGTTGGTCCCACTGCATAATTTCCATAGACAGCGTATGGAGTATAATTCACAGCATTGACCTGATTGCTATAGGCCTGAGTATTCTGAGCGTATTGATTGTAATTACCACCAGATACTCCATAATTGGAACCTAAACCTCCATTGTAGCCATAGGCACCAACCACATTGGAAGCTCCACCACCTCCAAATCCACCACCAACGAATGGAACACCAGCACCGTAGAATCCACCACCAACGAATGGAGCACCAGCCCAAGCAGTTCCTTTGACTTCTTTCTTGGAATCGTCCCCTGCCATGACAAAGGTGGCAAAGATTAAGGAGAGTAATGCAAAGACGAGAATGAATTTGTTCATTTTTGGTAATTGTGGTTGTTGTGATGTGTGCTGTGGACGAAATTATTGCTTGAAACTTTTTTTGTTTTGGGAATGATGATCAATTCCCCACATGTTGTTGGTTTTATTTGAATTTTGAGGTATCTTGTTGGAAAGAAGTATTTCCTTTCATCGACAATGACTTTTTTGAATAAAAGATAAGCATGTGGAAGCAAATGAATTTTTTTGGAAGATGGTTTGTTTGAACGAAAAGCCTTCATTGGAGTTCCAACAAATTTAAAGCAATACCTTGTTTGATGAAAATTTATTCGGTTTGAATTCAATCGGACACAAGGGAGGATGTCAAGTTAGTTGTGCTACGTACGGGTGATGAATGGCAAACTGGGATCTGGGATCAAGTGAGATCGCCAGCCATCAATCTCTATAAGCATGTTATCTGATACCAAGCTCAAAAAGGAAGACAAATTCTTGTTTGAAATTATTTAATAACACTAATAATAATTTATTGTTTGAAATAACATTTCATAGGAATCAAAGAGGGAGTTCTTAGATCGAGGTGCTTAGATAATATTTTGGTGTGAGGGCAACATAAGTGTTTCACTCTTGTTTGATGAAAAGTACATGTAAATGTTGTTGCTGTTTGGACAGTATTGCTCTGAAATGCATTGCTGTTGGCTGCCCTTCTTGATTTTACAAAAAATCCAAACATCAATCCGAATGCAGAATTATGAGAATATTACTTCTTTTCTTGTTTTTGTTTTTGTTTCTGCAATTGATCTTGTGCCTTCTTGACCCAAACTAAGCGTTGTTTGTGAGCCTCAGTTTGTGTGGGTCGCTTGAATGCTCTAACCTCTTCCGACGAAGCACCATTTTGTAGGGAACTTTGTGTAAAACCAGGTATTTTGACATTCCAATTCTTTTCGAGATGGAGTTGTAAATCTTTCACTTCCAATGTATCAGAGCCCCGATGTTTTGCCAGAGAGCAAGCAAATGTTGTTACCGATTCAATAAAGTCATCAGCAATTTCCAGGAGTATCTGAGAGGACGGAAAAAACAACGACGATGGTGCAACAAGTTTGTTTGAGAGAGATAATGCAACAATGTACAAATTGTTTTTGGTCGAAATGATGATGATGAAATATGGATGAGATTGGAGGATTGGAGAGTGGTGATTAATACGGTTCCGTGATGATGATCATCATGTGTGAGTAGGAATAAAATTAGTAAAAAATTATCATGATGAGAATTTGAATCTTCCCTCCTACCTACCTCTTCAACTTCGGGATCCAATGAATGTCTTGGATCAATTTGTTGCGTAATCTCTTGCAATTTACTCTTCTTCAACACAGTTCGATCATTGCTGTTGATATTCATTTTTTTTATCCTCTCAAACGTTTCTTTGGGATTATCAAAACAACACCTTCAGGCC
>NW_025407995.1:0-84598 GCF_008403515.1 Naegleria fowleri | reverse complement strand
CCAGCTGGGATTCTAATTGACAACACAAAAGTGCCGTCAATCTGCATTCTTGTCAAGATAGTAGAGTGTGTGGCATTTTTCAACGAAAAGGGCAACGAGGACTTGGATTTCTGACCATTTGGAAGATAACTCTTTTATGTGCCTAAATACATCACTACCAGGAGGGATATGAAGCCAGAGTGATGAATATATAACATGGGTTGATGGGTGTCGAAGCGAGTGTCGGTGGAGGAAATGGTACACGGTTGGTGAGAAGATCAAAAAAAATGACACCACCGTTCACCTTCTTCCGGTCACGCCGTTTGTTGCTGTCTCGTTCATCCACCAACTCAACTTCCATCTCGGCAACTACTTTTGGCTCAGGGAGAAGATTTTCAACATTCCGAATGAGATCACTTGAAATTGATGCCAGTTCCAATCTTGTACACACCAATCCATGGTTGATTTCAATGATGAGTGGATCTAGTTCTTCCTTCTCTTTTCTTAAAAGGATGAAAGTACAACAAGAATCAAGATCCTATCATTCCAATCTCTCTTTCCAAAGAAACTCCAACGATAATACCCAATCCTCTCACGTTTCTGCACTTCAAGCATTGAACCACTTTGAAACGATTTTCCAACAAGCGATGCTTCAATTACAATCAGAAATGTCCAAATGGGAGGATCATTCCGAGAAGGATTCAACTCAATCACCACAACAACCACAAAAAAGAAAACTCTCAAATGATCTTTGCGAGTTACTATGTTCGTTGGCTTGTGCACCCAACACCACCTTTCTGGCTCTTAAAAACAATCCTGCCGCGTGTTTTGGTTCTTCAGTGGGAATGAGAGCTCATCTCCTCCATCGACAAGCTCAATATATTGTCTTGAAAGGACTCTTTCAGGAATGGTTTGATCTCTCAACCTTGAAGAATATGTTTGTGGTACAAAAGAATGATTCTCGCAATCTTTACAAATATCCAATTTATAAATTGGAAGAAGCTACTTTATCTCGGAAAGATGCCGAGTCTGAATCATCTCAACCATCTCAACAACCACAACAACTGTACATGGATGATACTTTCTTTTTATGTAGCGTGTGGGATTCTCTAATGTCATCTTCTGCTATTTCCCCCAAAGTCGATGGTCAAGAGATTTTCACAAGACAAAATCTCATTGTTAATTTCTATTGGTTATTCACGCGTTTGAAGTTTAATCCAAACAGTAACAAAACACTTTTGGAATACACTCGCAAGGTTTTGGACGGTTATGAAAAGACGAAAAAAGCATATGTGAGTGCTGTCAAGAGAGAAGACGTGGACTATTCAACAACTGTCACCTATGATGTCCATGAAAATGCATTTCCCTTCACTAGAAGAACCTACACACAAGATGAGTTTGATTGGTTTGAAGATTTGGAAACCGACTTACCACTTCATTTGGGATCTTGTTTTAAGGCTATTGAAATATTCACTCGAATGTCGTCTCAACCTTCAGAAAACCCTTTTCAAATGATGAAAGACATGGATGAGTGTTTGAAAGTGAATCCAAACAATCCCTACATCTTGTACTTGAAAACTAGCCTATGTGGATTATATTTACCACTTGTAAGAGAAGGTCCTGAATTATTTCGAATTGGAAATGATTCTATTCATGCAGCTTTGAATATTATGAAAAATCATGTAAATATTCACTTGACATCAGCATCTCCGTCACTCGATCGTTTATCGAAAACTCGATTCGACCTATCGGACGAGGAGCAGGACATGACCGATACAGAACATGCAGATCAAAATCGTTCGAAAGAAGAATTACCCATTCCAGATTTGAAATTCACACCTCTACTTTTTTTAAAAGCTACTTTTCAAATAACAGCCGCGTCTGTCCCTTCACTGTCACAAATGTTAAGACTGCAGCTTGCACAGACTGCCTTACGCGATCTGCAACAAGTGGAACGATTTTCGAGAATGCCAAACGAGTATATTTTTTTATGTGCCAAAGGACAGGCATACATATTTCTACAGCACTATGAAAAAGCATTTCAGAGCTTGTCTGCCATTGAAAAATTTGAAAATGTTGTCTCTTCTGAAGCTATAATTCATGCTATTTGCTCTTCGGCGTCATGCATGATTGCATTAGGACATGCCCAATTATGCCTTGAAAAGATAGACCATTATATTGCGAAATATGATCACCATCCAGCATTGATTTTGCTTAAACTAGATTGTCAGAGAGAATCATGTCGTTCCAAAGATGGATTGAAAACAGTTTTATTATCCTACCAAGAATTAGCAAACTCGCTGATGAATCTTGCTAACACCAATCAAGCAACATTCTCGAAATATTATCTACAAGTAATTGAACTCATGAAACATGTGCAGAAAAGCATCGAAGATCCATCCATTCCGGATAGTTGGTGACTGTGTGCAAGTTATTGCTGCCAGTGATTTGATTGCATGTTAGGTCAAAACTATTAATTCTTCTAAGGGTTTGTGTGCTTAATATCTATAGGAACAGATATATCTACAACCTTTTCCTTTGTAACAATTCTGACCGATGAAAATAATGGATTATGAAGCACATATATAATTTCCACATCATCACTCTCAGGAAATTCGCAAGGAATTTTTGCATATACATATGGAATTGTTTTCCAATGCAATAATATTGTTTGTTTCTTGGTAATATTTGAATTAGGTTAGGCAGAATCTTTTGACTGCTGAGTATGATCAAATGAGGTTTCATCAGTGTCAGAAATACAATGTTCAATAAGGATCAAATGCTCGTTGTTAATAGCAATTACTGACGGGTATTGTTATTCATATTGCTATTACTATCACTATTCATATTGCTGTTTTGATTCATTGTTTGTTTTTTGTTGAACAATCTTGACCGAAAATGATTGTAACAATTCCTTGAAAGCGTTTTCAAAAGCGACTCTGTAAACGATCCATTATTCTTATCACTTCCTTCAAACAGGTAACAAAATCAAAGCATCCATTTAGCAAGAGGGGAACTTGGGTTAGAGGCTAAAACTTTGTTTCATCTCCTTGATCGCTGAAAGGCTAGCCAAAAAACATGCTCGTTGAAACCTTTCAAGATCTGCAATAGAGTCTACATCGTCCATCATTAGGACCACAATTTTATCTTTCAACGGTCCATTTAGTTCGGAAAATAAGTGTTCTAATGTTAGAGCCTCAAGTTTCAATTTCAAATACAAGTTTATAGCTTCCTTTAAACAGGTAAAGAACGTGGTTGAATGGCCTTTGGAGGTTATTTCGTTGCATCGCGAGACTACACTTCAAATGTTAACATATATGGGAAGATATCCAAGTTCTTTGAGCTTAGGTATTAATGAATTTTTGACAAGAGAGGTCTTTCCTGATTGGTTAGGTGCAATTAGAACGCCAAATTGTCATCTTTCATTGTCTTACTCTTTACCTTCCCAGTCTTCGCCCAACCTCGAACTGCGATGTTTCTATCACTAACGTTGATCGAATCTGTTTCAGCATGGCGAATGCAAAATTTTTTTAGAATATTTCACGAAAATGAATGTTCTTAATGCCTTAAAGCTTCGAGTAATTTTGTTAACCAATGTGTTTCCTTTCGAGTGTTTGTTCTTGAAGCAATTGAGTTTTACAAATGTGTTATGCATTGGATTCTCATCATGGACAGGTCTAAAATCATCATTTTTGACAATGCATGTTGTTCATCCATGTTCTTACAAAATGAGCACCCAATGGGTGAACACACTTCTTCACACAACATATGGGAAAGGAAATTGATGATGTTCGTGCGCTTGGTGTCTGTAATGCCACAATACGCTTTACGCAAGAACAATATTCAGTGCACAATCCAGTAAATAACCGCTGGCTGCAACAAACCTGTAGCTCAATATATTCTCCCGAAATTAAGTAAATGTCCTTGTATTGGTACAAGAGAGGAATGAGGGGAACACCTTAAACCTAAACAAACGACCATTTGGAATACCGCCAAAATCATTTTACATTTTGCGCGTGGCGCTTCAAATACAACACCACTTGAAAAAAACATCTCAACACCATTAAAGGTCTCCCTCAGCAAGATGCAAAAGTACGCTACCAAGAAAACAACAACCGGAACCACAGGCGGAAGTAGCAAACAAAAGGTACAAATTGAATTGACCGATGAGCAACGACAAGAAATTAAAGAAGCCTTTGATTTGTTCGATATGGACGGATCAGGAAAAATCGATGCCAAAGAATTGAAGGTGGCTATGCGAGCTCTCGGTTTTGAGCCCAAAAAGGAGGAAATCAAGAAGATGATCTCTGGAATTGATAATGGCTCGGGTAAAATTGATTTCAACGACTTCCTGCAATTAATGACTGCAAAAATGAGTGAAAAGGACTCTCACGCCGAGATTATGAAGGCCTTCCGTTTGTTTGATGAAGACGATACAGGCTATATAACCTTTGCTAATTTGAAGAGAGTAGCCAAAGACTTGGGAGAAAACATGACGGATGAGGAGCTGAGAGAAATGATTGAAGAAGCTGACCGATCCAACTCGGGACAAATTTCGAAAGAAGATTTCCTTCGTATCATGAAAAAGACGAATCTCTTTTAATTTGTTGAGAAGAATTTGCCATCAATCTTGATGAGAACAAACAGTAATTCATTCGGAATGGTGCGACTTTCATTTTCAATTTTTTTGTAAATTTGAATCATCCAACACATCACACTTTCACATAACTGTAGGTAAATAAATACCACTCGACAATAAATGTATTGTTGAATCATATTATTATTATCAAATAAACTCAACAATCAATATTTATTAATTTGTATTATCGATAAGGAATCCATTCCGACCTACGATGATCATGCAGCACCCTATTTTACCAAAAAAAATGCTCAACAGTCGACCAAAGCTCACCACTCCCACCTATCAAAATGCTGACAAAGGAGAAACACTTTCGGGAGCTTCCAAGGAGCAACAACAACAAGAACAGAATTTGAAAAAACTCGAACAAATGTACAAACATAAATTCAGTTGGATGGATGATAATGTCGATATCCGCGATGAATGTCCCATGTGTATGATCTACATCAATTCACCTTGCTATGATTCTTTTATGGAGTATAACAAGGCCGATGATGATAAAACAGAATTCAAGACCTCTCTCCGAGAATTGTCGGAAGTGTCCAAGGACAAGGAAATGGAATACAAATTGTATGTCAAGAAGGCTGATCTTGCTTGGGATCGTTTGATGAAATGTGTAACTCCAATTCAATCCACGTTTTTGCAGAGGCAAGACGAGTTACAGACTTATATGAAATCGGTCAAGAATTTTGAAAAGCAAGTCTTCCAAGACAATTGAGTCTACTCTAGGATAATATTATGTTGGACTTGTAGTAGTGAATATTCCAACTTTCAGTCGTAATCATATGTTACTAAATTTCAGTAGGGAGTTGATTCATGATGTAGGATTTTTTAAAATGGGATTATCAAATGCGACCGTCATTTTGATCGACTTTCAAAGTTGGCCTCATTTGTAGTGAAGTGAAATACAACATTTTTTTTCGGTGATGAATATTGATTTTCTGTTTGTTATACTTTGATTGTAACTTTTATATGAATGAAATATTTGTGTTTTTGTTTTGTTTCCCAAAGTTCCCAAATTATATGGACAGCTGGGATGAAACCATGAGTTGGCGTTTGGCAGATATGTACACTCTTCCAATCTTGTTGTGTCCAACGAAAAAGGGTTTGGAACAAGTGACAGGAGCTCTGTCGTGTTTACTCCGTCCTCTTCCGTTAAAAGCATGCATCTTATACATTCTTGACAATATTGCTTACCTTTTGGAAACGACGAATGCGAATTTTTGGGAAGATCGGACAACCCGACCATTTTTACTAACCAATTTGGACATCAAATTTGAGAGATTGAAATTTCATTTTGATAACCGAGAAAAGGCCGAGTCAGCACACTACTACTTACTGATCAACTTGTCATCTCTCGTCAGCTTTTGACTTGTTGTTGACCAAACCAAGACTTGTTCAAAACTTCAGCAACCAAAATTCGCTTCAAGTCACCATCAGGAAAAACATCAAAAAAACAAGCGAGACAACCAATAACGAAATTTGGCACACCACCATAGAATTATACAGTAGTATTGTTTTTCAATCTCTAGCTCACGCACTTTCCAATGCCAGAACAAATTACTTTGGGCAGCACCACCGCTGCACGTAAAGTAGTTGGTTTGAACATTTCCCTATTGGTAAGTTGTTGAAAAGGGAAATCTCTGATGAAGTTTTTAATGATTGCTCTTGTCAATATTGGTAATATTGACCACGACGACATGACATTCATTTGAACTTTGGTCTTGCTGAAACGTTATGACGACACTCGTTCGCTCCTTCATTTGCCTTTCTCATGGTCGTTTGATAACGAATGGTTGTTTGTGTGCGATGACACCACCGTCTGGAACAAAAAATGTTGTCGTGTTGATGACAAATTTGGCCAAAACTCCCATGCTGACATGATGATGACTGACTTTTATATGAAATTGGCATGTGTACCTGAATTGTCATTGTTGGTTCCCTCTCTGAATTGTCCTTCGCTTCTCCATCAATACCTCATGCATGCTCTCTTTGTGCACACCATTCTCAGAAAGGAGGAACCATCACCCAAACCATCGTTGGTGGTATCGTGTCCGGACTCGTTGTAGTCTCTGTGGTCGCTACCATTATCATGGTCACCGTTGGTGCCGGTTACGAACCACCAAAATTGACACCAGATCATTTACAAGCTTTCAAGCATGTGAGTTACATCATTAATCCACTTATAAATGATGTGGATCCTAAAGCAAATAACCTTACTCTCGTCAATATCACCCAACCATCGTTCGGTACAGCCAAGTTAATAGGTGGTAATCGAGTTCAGTACATTTCCAACAAGTATTATTCAGGCAATGATAGCTTTGAGTACACAGTGTACAATGGCTATGCATTTGCTTCAAGCGTTATAACCATAGAAGTCTTGAATAGACCTCCTGAGGCAATCCCAATTCATGTTAAAGTTTCCAAGAATTCAAAGAACAATGTGATTGACTTGTTCAATTACGTTAGTGACAGTGGTGCCAAAATCAATGATATCGATGATGATATTTTGACCATTGTTAAAGTTGGAAACACCACTGTGAAAAATTCCCAAGTCAATATTGTGGATTCTCTCTATTTAACTTATACTCCACCAACTGGATTCAATGATATTGATTCCTTCGAATATACTATTACTGATCAGAACACTACTGTCTCTCAGACCATCACTGTAGAAGTTATTAATGATCCACCCGTTGCAACTCCAGATGATATCACTGTCCCTAAGAATAAGATTTCTAGCCTTAATTTACTTTCCAACGATTATGACATTAACAATGATCATATCTTCATTCTTGGTAACATGTCAGGAAGCGGCTCAAAGGGTACTGTTGTTTTTTCTGATGATGGATTGAAGGCCCAATATATACCTCCTGCTGACACCAACGTGTTTATTGACAGTTTTGAGTACACCATTAGTGATGGAAGTAAGATGTCTTCTACCTATGTCTTTGTTCGTGTGAAGAATACTCCTCCCTTCTCACCTGACCAAAACATTACCATTCCAAAGAATTCTGCCAACAATAACATTCCATTGAGTTATGACGAGAAGGATATTTTGGACATTGTCACAATGACCATTGTTCAAAAACCTGTAAAGGGTACCTTCCAATTGCAACAGATTTCTTCTATTAACCCAGTGAATTATTTGGGACAACAATGGATGAATGTTCGATTGAATACTTACAATTTAATATATACACCACAAAGTGGAATGGTCTATGCAGATGTGGTCAAGATTAAGGTCGACGATGGATACGACTCCATGATTGCCACTCTCACTCTCAATGTCGTGAATACACCACCAATCACTGTGAATGATACCATTGTATGTGAAAAGAACAAGCAAGTCACTTTGAACGTTGTTGAAAATGATTATGACCTTAATGGTGACACCATTTTGTTGAGTACTGATCCAAGTGATTGGGTGTTGAGTGAAAACAATGCAACTGTCTCTCGTGTGAACAACAGCGTGTTGCAATATACTGCCAAACCAGGATTCTTGGGTAAAGATGTGGCTACTTATGTCGTGACTGATTCCAACTCGGATGGTTCAACGGTTGGAGTTTTGAAGGCAACTGGTTATGTAAACGTTCAAGTTGTGAATACCCCTCCTGTTGCTTTAGATAAGACTTTCACTGTTCCAAAGGGTGTCCTCTCAACTCTTGATGCTTTGCAGGGAGATTATGATCCAAACTCAGATCCTGTCGATTTCAATTCAACCACTGCAGTTATTGTCACTCCTGCTGGTGTTTCTGTATCATTGAACACAACCTCTCAACCAAGAAATATGTTGGATTATCCTGCTTTAGATGCTGTTTATCAAGATAAATTCAATTACGTGATTCGAGATGTTGATGGAGCCACTGCTAGTGCTGTTGTGACTGTTAATGTTGTCAACACTGCTCCAATGGCTTTTGATGATTCTGCAACCACTAAATGGAATAGAAGTGTGGTCATTCCTGTATTGGCCAATGACTTTGATCAGAATCCTGCTGACAGATTCAAATTGTTAGTCAAGACCATTACACCTGTGAGTGTTTCTGGAGGTACTGCTTCGTCATTCGATGGTGGTAAAAGCATCCTATTCACTCCTGAACCTGGATTTGTCGGAACCTATACTTTCAAGTACAACATTACCGACTCTGATCTCGAAAGTAATGCTGCCACTGTTGTTGTCACTATGATCAACAATGCTCCAACGACTAGTGACGCTGCAGCCACAACTCACTGGAGAGATTCTTCTGTCATTGTTCCAGTTTTGGACACATCCAGCGATGTTGATTCAGACCCACTCCACATTGCATCCGTCACTCAACCTCAAAAGGGCTCAGTTTCTATTGTCAAGCTCGGTGATGGCTCTGACGCTTTGAAATATCAAATTTCTGCATCACAAGCATTTGTTGGTGAAGAAACCATGACCTTTGTTGTGTCTGATTACTCTAAAACTGCCAGTGCTACCTTGAAGGTCACCGTGACCAATACTAATCCAGTTGCCCAAGACGATGCTGTCACTTTGCATTGGTCAACTCCTTCATTGACTATTCCTGTTCTCTCCAATGATAAGGATGACAACAATGATCCAATCTACATTAAGGATGTCAATCTTCCAACTCCATTCTATGGTTCATGCGTAAAGACTGAAAGTGATTCGAAATTACTGTTCTCACCAACTGCTCAATCGAAAGGCTACCAAATCGTTACTTATACCATTACGGACGGACAAGGAGTCAGTGCTCCAGCTAATGTTGGTTTCAATGTGACCAATGCAAACAAGCCATCCGATACAACCATTTCCAAGAGTGTCCACTGGTCCACTCAAACTGTTGGTACAAAGATTACCTTATTCTCCCAAGCTCGTGACGCTGATGGAGATTTGTTGAGCATTGACATTGCAAATTCACCTGTCCAATCTCCTGCATCTGGTTCATTAAACATGTCAAATGGTGATGCCAATAATTTGCCATATGTGATTTACAAGCAACAAGCAGGTTTCAAAGGCGATGATGTATTTAAGGTCAAAGTTACCGATGGAGCAGACAGTGCTGTGTATACTGTGAATATGAATGTTTACAACCATGCTCCAGTCTTGACTGCAGCCTCAACTTCTGGCCACTTCAACGTCTTCTCTTCCGGCTTCACTGTCGATGCACTCCAATTGACCAAAGCAACCGATCTCGATCCAGAGGATACTCTCTCCCTAGTTTCTATTACTCCTTCTCAATACGTGACACAAAATGGTAATCAAATTACATTCCTTCCTGTTGCTCCATTCACAGGAACTACAGTGTACACCATTGGAATCAGCGACGGTTTTGAAACAACCAACACCACATGGACTGTGACTGTTCAAAATGTTGCACCTGTTGCTTCTGTATTCCCAACAACTATTCATTGGTCTAAGGGATCTGAGGTCATTGATGTTCTTGCTAGTCTTAATGATGCTGATGGTGATGCTGTCAATATTACCTCTGTCAGCAGCCCTTCATCTGTCCATGGTACTCCATCGATTATTGTTGCTGGAAAGCAATTTATTAAGTGGACTCTGCCATCACCAACTGTCTCCATGTTAGGAAGTACCTCATTCACTGTGCAATTTACGGATGGATGGGCAACTAATAGCGCTACTTATGCTGTCACTGTTCAAAATAACGCTCCAACTGCTGTGGATCTTCCAGTCTCTCTCCACTGGTCTCGTTATGCTACTGGTGTTTTGATCAATGTCATGTCAGGTGCTTCAGACTCTGACTCACAAGATACAATTACTTTTGCCTCAACTCCATTCTCCTCACCTTCTCATGGTACTGTCGAATTGAGTGGTAGTGACAAGTTGTTGTACAAGCCAACTCCAGCCTATGTCGGAGGAGATTCTTTCACTTATAGCTTAACCGATGGATTGCAAAGTGTCACAAAGACTGTCACCATTACCGTTCAAGACCAATTGCCAGTTTGTTCTGCTGATTCCATTAGCATTCATTGGAATACTTCTTATGTGGATATCTCAGTTTTGGGCAATGATTC
Organism: Naegleria fowleri; assembly: GCF_008403515.1. NCBI lineage: Eukaryota > Heterolobosea > Eutetramitea > Acrasida > Naegleriidae > Naegleria > Naegleria fowleri. The sequence continues at coordinate 73,959 of NW_025407995.1, read as the reverse complement.
TGATCCTGACACAGAAGATTCTCCAAAGATCAAGATTGGATCTCTTTCCACACCATCCCAAGGATCAGTTTCTCTCCAATCTGACACTCTTGGTGTCATTCGATACACTCCAGCCACGGTTCCAACTCTCACCTTGGGCACAAAGACATTCACCTACATTTGCACAGATGGAGCAAAAGATTCTCTCAATCCAGCCCTTGTTTCAGTTTCCATCACCAATGCTCATCAACCTTCAACACCTACCTTGTCCAACACGATTCACTGGCGGGATGCTTTGAATGGCATTTCATATTCTCCATATAGTGCAGTCACTGATGCTGATGGTGACGCTATTACACTTTCTTTGGGTTCAACGAATGACGGTAACTCGTATTCCATTGAGGGTGCTAGTGGAACGGTTCAATCCGTCAAATTTATTAAGACTATTCCTTTCAAAGGAATTCAGACATGTACGTACTCATTGAGTGACGGTTTCTCCACTGCATCGTCAAGTATTACCACCACTGTGACCAATGCAATTCCAACTGCTCAGGACATCAATCTCAAATATCACTGGTCATTGATTGGTACTGGTCTCACCATTAACCTTATTCAATACTCGAACGATGGTGACTTGGCTGATATTGCATTCCTTAAGGTCAATTCTGTTTCTTCTTCAAATAGATATGGCAATTGTGTGTCTATCAATTCAGATGGTACTAGTGTTCTCTACAAACCAACGAATCTCGTGGCCGGTGAAGACTTTTTCTATTACAACATAACCGATGGCCTTGACATTTCTATCACTTACAAGGTCAGTGTGAACATCACAAGTACTACTGCCAATCCATCCGATCAAGTCTACGATGTACATTGGAGAGCATACGCCACACCTGTCGTTTTCCCAGTCTTACAAAACATTAGTTCCAACGGTGACGTTTTGAATATCGACAGCATTTCACAAGCTCCAAATCAAGGAGGCTCTGCAACTATCACCGATGCTCAAACGACAATTACCTATTCTCCTCTTCAAGGTTTTGTTGGAACTGAGACCTTTATTGTGAGATATAGACTTGGATTGACCTATTCTCTCATCACAGTCACCGTGAACGTTTATGATAATGCTCCAACTGGTACCACAAAGGTCGTCACCACACACTGGAGAACTCCTGTATCCATCAATTTGATTTTGAATGCTACAGATGCAGATTCAGCTGATCTTCCATACTTGACTGCAACTTCTGCAACAACTCCATCGAAGGGTAGTGTCGGTAGTATTTCTTCTGGTTCAATTACCTACACACCAGAGACCACCGTTGGTGCTTTCATTGGTACTGCTACTTTCAGTTACAAGATTTATGATGGAAAATTATATTCATCTGCTATTCCTGTTTCAGTTGTTGTTACCAACTCTGCACCAGTATCTGGATCAAAGAGCATGAATGTGTTGTGGAGTGACTTTGTGAATGGAATGGATGTGAGTGTACTCACTTTATCTCCAGTTGACAGTGATCCAAATGGAGATCCAATCCGTGTGAAGAGTTTTGGATCCATCTCAAGGGGAACTATTTCACCAAAGACAGGAAACTCCAATATTGCAGTTGTTAAGGGAGTAACAGGAGAGAAGTATTTGGGTCCTGTCACATTCTCGTATGTGGTGACGGATGATTCTGCTAACGGAGATGTTACTTCTTCTGTCAATTTGAACATTTATAACAACAAGCCAGTAGCAAATCCTGATTCCTTCACGACTCACTGGAATGTTGCATTTGTGGATATTGATGTTCTTGCCAACGACAATGATCCTGATTCCAATACATTGAGCATTACAAATGTTTATGGATCTTCAGCAACCACTGCTCCAACAATTACTGGTGGAAAGATTAGATATTATCCAAGAACTGCAGCTGTTGGTTCTGTTGACACGTTCAAGTATGAATTGAGTGATGGTGTTCAAACCTCTGAAGGAACAGTTTCTGTGAACGTCACAAACACCAAACCAACCACTCAATCCTATAGTCAAAGTGTTGCATGGTCTGTCGCAAAGAATGGACTCACTTTCAATGTTGTTCAAAATTCCAATGATGCCAATGGTGACGCTCTTTCTTTGGTTGGTTATTCTTCTATTACGAGCGATCAAGGTACCTTGTCCACCGTTGGAAGTGGATCCTCTGCTCAAATTCGTTTCGTTCCAACTATTGGATTCACTGGTTCTGTCACACAAATTGTTTTCACCATTACTGATCAACGTGCTACTGTTACAGGAACCATTGACATTACCATTCTTAACAACCCTCCAGTGATTAATACTGCTGCTTTTAGTTATCATTGGAGACAAGCACTTCAAAGTAACACAATCAACTTGGCAACCAGATACTCTGATGCTGACTCTGATTTTGTCAACACTACACAAGTCACCAGTGCCGGTCTTGGAAATATTTACTTGTCAGCAGTGAATACAGTGACTTACAAATTATCCTCAGCTTGGAAGGGAAGTGATTCCTTCTCAGTATTAGTCACAGATGGTTGGGCAACAAAGACTTCCACATTCCCAGTGACAGTGACCAACAATGTCCCAGTCGTATATGATATTACTATTAATGTTCAACACACTGCTGCCTCATCGATTAACATTCCTATTTTGACAAGATCTGATGCTCTCAAACCAACAGATGCTGATGCTGCTGATTCAAATCTTCTCACTGTTTCCACCTATACAAGTCCTGCAGTTGGTACTTTGAGTTATTCTTCTGGTGCATTCACCTATCAAAATCCACAAGGAAATTTGCAAACCAAGACCTTCACTTACACTGTGAGTGATGGATTTGAAACAGTGACCAAGACGATTACGATTAACATTCTCGACCAAGCTCCAACAGCGAACGCCGTTTCAAAGACTTCTCATTGGAGAAGTGTTCAAAGTGGATGGGATTTGAACATGATTACAGAATCAAGTGCAGCAGACGCAGATGGTGACACGTTGACCATTAGTGCTTACACTCAACCACAATCTGGAGCTGGAACTATTGTTAGAAAATCAGGTTCTCTCACAAATTTAATTTACACACCACCTGCTGGTGTTGCTCCATTGACAGCCACCTTTAAATTCACAATATCCGATGGAAGTCTCACTGTTGAGAAGGATTGTCAAATCACTCTCACAAATACAGCTCCTGTCGCAAATCCAGATGTTCTCATCAAGTCTTGGAAACAAACGACATTTACCATGACTCCACTCACAAATGACGTCGATGCCAATTCAGATCCAATCACCATTAGTAGCGTCGATACTGTATCACGTAATCGAGGAGCTGCCTTGACTCTTTCTAGTGATAAGACCTCCATTACTTACAATTATGCTGGAAGTGGTGCCACTGGAAATGATACCATCAGTTACACAATCACCGATGGAGCTGCCACATCCACCTCCTCAATCACCATTGTGTTCACAAATGCTGAACCTGTTGTCACAAGCTTTAGTAAGGTTGTCAAGTGGAATTCTAACTTTGTAGAGAATTCATTATTGTCAAGATGTTCTGATTCAGATGGTGATACAGTTACTTTCACAGGAGTTGTTCAAGGTACTTTGGGAAATACTGTTGTCAATGATGCAACTGTTGGTAAAATTACGTACACTCCAAATCTTGCCATTACTTTTACCAACAAACCTTCCGGATCACGATGGGAAGCTTATGACACAGTCACATTCAAATGCACAGATGGATTAGCTGAGAAATCAGGAACTATCTCTGTCACCATTTGGAATACACCACCACAAGGTTCAGACAAGAGTGGAAATTTCAATAGACAATACTCGAATCCAGTGGTTTTAATTCCATTCAGTACTTTATTGACAGGAGCATCCGATGCTGATTCAGACTCGCTCACTATTTCATCCGTTCAAATGTATTCAGGATCTGACAGCTCTTCTTCAGTCATGATTGACTCTGGAAATGTTAAATTCACCTATGGTCAACAATTTGTTGGAACTCAAAAATTCTACTTCTCCATTAGTGATGGTCAACTGTCAACCACTTATACTTACACGATCACCATTGTCAATTCATTCACTTGCATGGATTATACCATCACCACAACAAAGGACAGTGCCTCAACACAATTCGAAGATTCCCTCAAGGCTGATTGGGCAGCTCAATTTGGCTCTGAACCAATTACCATTTCCATCAGCAATACTGCTACTTTGAATTCTGTTGGTACCATTACGACTGTGAATGGTAAATTGACTTACACTCCAAATGCAAGAAGATCATGTTCAGGAAATGCTTGTTATGCTTCCTTTGTCGTTAGAAATCAAGCCAGTCAAACTGCTACTTGTAAACTCTTTGTGAATCAACCTAACAAGACACCAGTGGCCTCCAATTGGGAATATGAATTTTCGATCAGAAGAGATGGAAACGATGTACGAACGTTTGATTACATCAAAGACACTGGTGCTCAAGATCCAGACACTCAAGATTCTTTAGCTATTTCAATTACAGATCCTGGAACTTGTGCCAGTGCTAGTACGAGCTTGTCCATTGTGAACAATAAGATTTCCTTCACAAGAGCCAATACCTTTTTTGATCAACGATGTACACTTACACTTTCAGTGACTGACAATGATTTATCTGCTCCTTCCTCTGTGAGTGTCACCGTTGGAATTAAGGCAATCAGCTCTCCTCCAATTGCAGTCAATGATGAGTTCTCAACCAAATATAACACTCTGATTGACGTGGCTGCATCCTCATTGTTATTGAATGACTATGATCCACTCGGAGGTACCTTTGAATTTTTGAATATTTATTGTCCAGATTCCACCTACTGCAAGAATGGAGTACCTGTCATTTTGAATCCTCTCGACTCACCCAACAGCAGAATTATTCGTGTCTCTCCAAGAATTGGTTCATGTGAAGCTGAAAAGATTCAATACAGAATCCGATCACTCCAAGACGGAACAACTGCCACAGCAGACATTACCATCAAGTATACAGATTGTGTTTGTAGTAAGGTCTTTGATCTTATCTTTGTTTTGGATGGTTCTGGATCTATTTCAGATACCAACTGGAGGAATATGAGATATTTTGTGAACAATATTACTTCTGGATTTAATGTAGGACCTGACGCCACAAGAATTGGTATTGTTCAATATTCTTACACTTCGTCCCTTCACTTGTCAGTCGCTTCAGGAACATCAAAGGCAATTGTCACCAATACAATGAACTCGATTGCTCAACTCAGATCTTCAACTGCCACAATGAGAGGTATCAACACAGGTATTGCCGACATGGTGAGTGCTGGTAGACCTTCTGTCACTGACAAGTTGTTCATTCACATCACTGACGGTGAATCCAATTTCCCATGTGACTGCTCGGAATGTGCTCAAGAAAGTGCTACTTGTGTTTCTCCAAGATTCCCAGCCATGGATTGCAATGCGTAAGTATTTCTTTTTGAACGGTGTTTTTTTCTAATTTTAAATTGTTGCGTTTTTAATTCCATAGTTGTGACTGGCAAAATGCAACCTCCAAGTGTCAACCATGTGCTGAAGCCACAGTTCGTTCCTCTGAAATTAACTCATGGAAGCCAGGAAATCCAAACAATCCTGAACCTAGCAAGTCATGGAATTACAGACAATTAGCCATCGGTATTGGTGTTGGTGTCACTTCTAGTTTTGGTATGATGCAAATTCAAAAGATGAATTATGATCCATTGAAGTTCTTCCTCGTCGATTGGAATGATTTGACGAATATTTACGGCAAAGTCATTGATGAAGCTTGTAATACCATTCCAACATCTGCCACCTATCTAAAGCGACCTATTAGTGATTTTGATTACACCATTACAACATCCAGAAGTGTCGCTACAAGAAGAGTTTTTGATGTTGATTATTTCTCAACAACATTCACCTATTCCATCACTGTTCCTTCTACTTCATACATGGGAGCTGTCACACGATTTGCCATTGCTAATACTATCGATTCCTTCTCTTACAATTCCTATTCGCCATCATTCCCAGTTTATTTAGGAAAAGATATTATTTCTGGATTGTCAGGTTTTATTTGGGAGTCTTTGCCAAATTCAAATATTGTTCCAAAAGGTTCAACAACATCCTTCTCAGTGAGTGTGTGTGGAAATATTGCAGCCACAAATGTGAATTTCACTGTTGTTGGTGCCTCGACGTATGCCGTCTCTCAAATTCAAGGTCCAAGTTCCTCCTCGTGCACCTACTTCCCACCAGCTGCAGAAGATGTCACCAAACGTGTCACTTCATGTACCTCCACAAGATGTCTCTTACGTACACAATTTACTGATTTCCTTAATTATGATCAAGGTGTTGCTGTTTGTAAAAAATGGAATCCAAATGCAACTCCTGTCACAATCAAATCAGCAGCTGAGAAGACTGAAGTGATGAACATTGCTGGCGGTTTTGATTTCTTTATTGGTTTATTCTATAGTTATACCCAAGGCTGGAAATGGGTCGATGGTACTTCTTTGTCCTACACGGATTGGAAGGTCGGAAATCCAAACAACAACTCACCAACCAATTATAACGACTTGAATGTTGTGTCTATTGGAAGTAGCTCCGGTCAATGGGATGACTCACCTTCTATTTACAAGTATAAGACTGTTGTTTGTCAGTACAAGTTATAATTGAGCATTGTTAGATTAAATTTCTCAAATATTTGACTAAAAGTTTAAATTATCTTCTTGTCAGCAGCACGATGTTTCGCCAAAGTCTTGGATTTGTCAACTTTGGACAATAAAAAAACCTTAATTCTTACATATTAGGGATTTAATTTATTCGAAAAAAATCTATGGTCAATCTCCTGTTCTTCTTTTTACTTTTCCATCTTGTCTGAAATTTCTTCCTCATATTCAGGATTCTTCTTTACAAGAATGACATGATCCATTGTAGAGCTTAATGGTATATATTCCTCGGAAGCAAGTTCAGCTCTTTCTTCGTATTGCAAAACAACTGGTGATTTGTGAGTTTGGAATCCAGTGATCGTTCTTGGCTTACCAGCTTGAGCGACCACATCAACAGCTTGACCCACACGAACGTTTGCAGGAACAGGTTCCAAATTCTCATCAACCAAAATGAGCATTCTTGGATACATGGCTGTTGCAGCTGTATATAAAAGATAGTGATAATTGCTCAAGACAGTACTCTTCATGTCGAGAGCAGTGAAACATAATGCAAGTAAGCCACACAATTGAGATCTGGACAAAATGGAACGATCAGAATAGAAGGGATTCATGGTCACGAGACCCTTACCAGCTGAAAGTAAACCTTGAGCAATTCGTACCACAAACAAGTGATTTTGTTCCTTGGCATAGTAAGACGATAATTGTCTGAGTAATTGAGCAATACGAGCATTATTAGTTCCTGCGCCAATTAAACCTAAAGCAAAGATGGCATTTTGTGACAATTCAACGTCGTTATCGTGTGACAATTTGCTGAGAGTGTCCATGATAGACATTTGTGGATTTGAGACACTCAGCAAGCCCAATCCAAGAGGAACTGCTCTTTTCACTGCAATCTCCGAATATTGAAGCAAGTGGCCAAAAGATCTCACAGCCATTTCAGCTCCCAAATCCTCTCCCATGCTAATAATAGAGATACCCAAAGCAGCAACTCCGTAATAAGAATTCATGAGAGCATCTTCAGTCTTTTCTTCCTTCTTTTCTTGAGAGGCTGGTTGTGAAGATGATGATCCTCCTCCTCCACTACTACTGCTGCTGCTGGTTTGAGAGCCACTCTTTGCTGTGGCTCCTCCAGTACTTGCAGTTGCTCCCTCACCTTCCTTCTTTGAAGGCTTTTCAGGATGTTCTCCACAAATCTTGAGCAATTGTTGAATCTTTAAAACGTTACCTGTTCCACAGTAGGCACAAACTTCAATGGTAAGAGTGGCAAATCGTGCCAACTTGGTGTTACTGCAAACAGTCATCATGGTGGTACACACGGTTTCGACAGCTTCCTGTTGTCCCAAACCCAAGAGACCTAGTCCCAATGCGAGGAATTTGGCCAATGGATGAGTGAGATCCTTTTCACTTCTCTCCAAATAGACTTGAATGATGCAATTGGTCACATCCTCATTCAATGTTCCAACAAAGATCATGCCCAAACTCAAGGCAGTGAACGCAACAACCTCCAGTGGTTGTTCAGCATCAGCAAGAATGGGCATTAACAATTCAAACACATCATTATGACCACTACCAGCATAGGCAATTCCAAGTCCTAAAATGGTGGCCATTCGTACTTCTCGAGAGGCTCCTTCAAGGTAACTTTGAGCGAGACAATAGGCAGCATCGTCTTGCACTCTTAGACCTGCATTCATGATACCTGCTGCCAACAATGCTCCTGCCTTAATGTTGTTATCATTGTTGTCGACATAATTATTCACTTCGTTCAAACCTTCAACGTGATTCCACAAATAAATCATACCCAAAGAGGCCACAGCGCTGAGCATGCCGAGATCCTTATTCTTGTAAATCCAATTTTCCTCTGACTTCATCAACTTGTCAGAGCTGAATGCTGCATTGGCGAATGCATTGACAAAAGAGGTGGCAAGATTTTGACGAGCCGATTCGACGTTTTGTGTCAAGGTGGATCTTGTCTCTGTGAGGTGTGACTTGTAAATATCTTCGGGAGTTTTTGGTTCGAGTGAATCCAATTGTTTGGCCAAATATAAAAAGTATTCACTCAACTTGCTATTACCCATAATGTCCTCCAATTCAAGTGCTTCGTTATCATCAATGTCAATATATTTGTGTTTTTCATCGCTAGGCTTTCCTTCACTGATGGAGAATTTATAGTTTCCTCTACTGAGCATGAATGCAAGTTGTTTCCTCATGAGTGGATCTTCACATGTAAAGAAGGTTGCCTTGATCAATTCAGGATCATTCAATTGCATTGCAATTCGAAGAGCATCTGGGTATTTTTTAAGCTTTTCATAAATACTGTACACAATTTTCAGGGTATCTGTGTTTTCTGGTTCAATAAAATACTTGGAAACACTTGATAAATAGAGACACACACGAGCATAGTTGGTCTCGTCACAATAATCCACAATCTTGGACAACTTTTCAGTCTCAATCAACAAGTCACAAGCTTCAGGCTCCGATGCAGACTTCATGAAATATGGAACAATTTTGTTGACCAATGTGAGAATATCCATAATCTCTTCTGGCTTGAATTCAGTGTCAATGACCATACTGTCATCTCCTGTTTCTTTGATAATTCGTTGTTGCATTTGGATCTTCTCAGAGAGTCTTGCTTGATATTCTTGACCAATTTCTCCAGCAAGAGATCTGACATATTCATGGCCCCATTTATCAAATTCTTCATCATCACCCTCCAACATGTATTTCAAGCAATCACGTTCTCCTTCATTGGCCAAACTCATTCCCAACACGGAGAGAATGTTCGCAAAGAGAATTTTGTTTTCTCTGGGTGTATTTCTTTCGTAAGCTTCCTTCAGAGCAGTATAATGTACTCGAAGGAATTTGAGTGGTTTGGGAATGGTTGTAACAGCAGAAGTCAAACTCTTTTTGAGTTCATCCTTGAGGGACTCTAAACTTGCACGTTGTACCGATGAGGTGGAATTACAAATTTTGCCAACCAATTCTTCAAGATCGTCCTTCAATCGTTGGTCTTCTTCCGATAATTGAGGAGCAGCCAATACAATTTCATCCTTCTTCTTTTGATCTTTTGTGGAGGAGGCTGATGATGTTGTGTTGGATTGGTCTTTGGACATGATGTATTCTTCTATTACTATTGTTTTCCAATATGATGATGTGTTTTCCAATATACGGATCGGGTCGAGTCGATACAACAACAACAATGATGAGCTTAATGTTTCCAATAAAGACCACAACACTCAAGGATCGACTTTTAATTTTTTTTGTGTTTTTGAAAAATTGAAAGAAGGATATTTTTAGTTTTTGTTTCCCGACCTGATTTGATGTGTTGCTCAGCAGACTGCACCGAAATGTAATATCTTTGAAAGGATGATGACGGTTTCTCTCGACTCAATCATTGAGGCCCTGAATCATCATTAGATGAAACATGATTTCACACCTCGTGGAATACTGTTGTTGCAAACACACATGAAAATTATATATATATCATTACATTTCAAAAGCAACAAAAAAATGGAATTAATGTTCTCAAGCGTACGGCATCGTTATGTTGATGATATTATACCTATCGGAAGACACGAGATCAACACAATAATTGTCGATCATTTGTTGACATTGATTCCACACACACAATTAAAAGTTCACCCGCCAACCACTACGAACTCACACCACCAACCGAAAAAAAACACCTATTGCCTTCTTTGTAGGTTACACCTCGCCAGAGCCTCAATTCCCCACACTTTTTCCCAGCCAGCGTCTATTCTTGAAGGCTTTTACTCTCTGCTGCAAAATTCTTCTTTTGCTTCAATAGTTATACAAATATACATTGAAAATTCATCCTCTTTGATTCAACACAAGAGATATATAAAGGGAACATCATCATTCTCCCACAATATTCATCACATTATCAAACACAGGACACGTCAAAGCGGAAACGACTTTTTAAACATCTCTTCCACTCAGAAACAATACGGAACATTTTCCGAGAGAAGCCTTATCTCTTTCTGAAAGCTGCTTGACAACACGCGAGCTTGTTACACGCACATCAGGACATCTATCTCTTTCTGAAGAGATACTTGCATAACACATCATCAATACAACAACGCTTTATAAATCCATGCGAAACTCAAATGAATGGCAGGCGGGTTTTTCAAGTCTACCAAAAAGATTTGAAAGCAGAAAAGCATCGGTTGCATCCTACACTAAAAGAACCTCAGAGTTTATTTCTAACAACAATCAGCTCGCAAATAAGAGAGCATCAGGTTCGAACCTGGACGGTAATCAATCATCAGCATTGCAACAACAACAACAACAACCACAATCAATACAAACTCAGCAATACTTTCTCCTCGCACAGCAAAGACCATCCATAGCAACAAGCAATTTTGAAATGCAAAGCACAATTGGGGGAGCCTCCACGGCACAGCACAACATAAACAACAACACGATGCGGAGATTGAGCAACTTTGAGCGTCATAAACCAAAAAGTACAGTCTCAAAAACATCAACCGGGAGCGACAGAGCAAAAAAGGGAGCCTTCTATGCTGTTGAATCAAATTTGTTCCTGTTCGTAAATTCCTTAAAATTGGAAAAGCCTATGAATAGAGCGTTGTATTTTTTCATTCAATTGATATTCATATGGCAAGCGTTATCTTTAGGAGTCTCTATTGATTTTAATTGGGGAGAATATGGAAGATACTTCTACCATGCCATTGTCACACCAAGAACGTTTGGGTTCCAATTTCTTCCGTATGATGCATTATTTGGAATTGCGATAGCCGCTTTTGTTTTGGACGCATTTGCATTATTCACTCTCTATCTCACCTATAGATCCTTCATCAATGGAAACAAGTACTGGGAAAAAATTAAGGCAAGTGCACGGGTTTCTCTTGCTATCGTTTGCATCATTAGTTTGCCATCCATGTATGTGATGGCTTCCTTTTGGAGATGCGACTACTCCCATACGGTCACACGAGGAGAAGAGACCATGTATGTCCTAAAAAATATCCCCTCAATAGCGTGCTGGTCAGCGATGAATGGAGCCATGGCAGCCGTATCGGTCATTTTCATTGTATTGCAAATTCTAATGACCTCTTTCGCAATGCTCGTTTTCTCAAATACCAGTATTTCTAGCACGTCATTATTTGCAGTGGACACCATGATTCTGAATGCCTCAATTCAAGGTCTCAATCAGATTTTTCTGCTAGCCTCTCAAGTCACTCCAGATATGTATTACTATCTAAGGCCAATCTATTACATGGTAACTTCTTTTTGCTGCTTCTTAATACTTATATGGCAAATGCCTTTTTTGTATAGATATATTAACTCTTTCTATGGAGGATTATTTATTGGACAAGTTGGTATCGGTATCGGATCATTGATCGCCACTCTTGTCAACAATTCTAATGCTTGGGATGTTGGACTCGGACTAACTTTTGGTCCCATTGGAGGACTCATTTTAGGTTTTACAATAGGTTTTGTCGGAGTGGATATTTACACGCGTATTCTCAAAAAGAAAGGTCAAAAATTAATTGAGGGTGTAATGGAGTCACGCAATTTAGGTGACATTTCTGAGAAGGACTTCTTTTATGTGGGAAGATTTGTTAAATTTTCAATGAAATCCAATGATAAGGACCAAGCCACTTGCAACTCCTTCGTACGTCTCCTTGTGAACTACAAGGATCCTGTGCCTACAGAGACTGTAATTACAACAGCTCTATTCATGAAATATGTTCTTGAAAATCAGTCGACAACATTCGTACTAATGCTTTTTAAGAAAGCGGAACGACAAAACAACAACTTTATCACAAGATTTAATATTTTCTTAAGATATAGAGAAATTGAAAGAGTTACATCAACAGGAAGAAATAATTTTGAAATAGATCACATTTTGGATGGAATTTTAAAAAGCTCGAACCTGTTGAGACATTTACAAGTTCGATTTTGGAAGCATGTATCTTCAGGACAAGACATCATCAACACAGTTATGCAAATGGAAGAAATCACTAGAGAGTGTGAACAAATATTCAAAAACTTGATGTTCAATCACCGTGAAAATAAGACTGTTCTGCGAGCTTATGCAAGCTTTTTGGAGGAGTTTTTATTTGAGCCAGTTATTGCGGACGAGTTGTACAACGAAGCAAATATTTTGGAGGAGGAAGAAGCTGAGAAGAGCAAGGATAAAGTCAAAGCAAAAGCCCCTCCAAGGAATGTTCTTGCTCCAAGCATATCCAAAGAAGAACCATTTGAACATTCATTCAAGTCAATGAATGAAGAAGAATTAGCTCATTTAGAATCTGCAAGTCAACACCATGGAGAGAACGATACAGATTCCAAATTGCAGGAGCAATACCGAGCATCCATTAACAAGTTCGAGAGAAATGGCTTTGTCATCATTTTCCTACTTTCATTGGGAGTAATTTCAATTGTGTACATGAGCGTTATTTTTGCCCTTGATTGGTCTTTCAATGGAAGAGTTAACGATGTCCTACAAGTGATCAAGGATATATGCCTGATTGCTCCAATCCCATACACAACGTTGGGTGATGTAAGGCGTATTAATTTAGCTTTAGCAACAACGGGAACGGTGAATAACGATACATATTACGCTCACAAAGCTCAAGTGACACAGTTTACGAAGGATATTGATCAATTCGTTAATACTGCTCGTGGAAACATGTTCACGTTCTCCATGAAAAATAGATTTACGGATGTCGATAAGACATATAATGTAAGTATAATTTTCAATTGCATTTGATTGTTCACACTATTTGTGACAGGTCGCTATCACAAAACTTGAAAATGTCACTGGTCTAGAATTCTATTCCAAAAATGCATCTGCATCCATGATTCTCAATACTTTGGCTTCTGTAATTACCGAAATTACTGCGTTTAACATCTCTTCTTACAACGAGACCTACAAGAATTTTTATTTTTCAATGCTCTATGTGAACCGTATAACATTCACACATGCGATGGAGAGTTTTTATGATCAGGTTATTTCTGATGAACTAAAAACTCAAGAGCATGAAAATCTAATTTCCATTGTGGTGTTTTCCACTTTAACTGGGTTTTTTGTTGTCTATGTTTCCATATATCTAGTATTCATTTGGTATCACGTTAGACAACGAAAATTCGTCTCTGATCTATTCAAAAAAATTCCAAAAATTGAAGTTAATAAGATTGCTCATCATCTTGAGGCCAGCACTGATAACTCTGTGGTATCTCAAAAGACGTATGTGATAACTCCAATAAGATTGATGGTTTTTTGGGTAACACTGATTCTCATTTTCACCACTATTGCTGCCATTCTCATCATGTATGAAGGTCTCTCTCAATTAAGCAATTCAATATTGATAATGAGAAAGCTTAATTACTCAGCCAAGATTTTAATGATCACCCAACGTATGCAATTCAAAACTCAGGAGTTAATTCAACCTGATTATGACATTATTGGAATTGATCGATATCAATTTTACTCTGAGATTGGAGATCACCTAACCGAATTTTCAGAGGATTGGAATGCTCTTAGATATGGCACTAGTGATGACTCATTCTACTCTCTAGGCTCACTTTCCACATCCATTACAGGCATACTCACAAAGTCTGCTCCTAACTGTACTTCCTCAGCGACACACTCCTTAAATTGTATGGGTCTGGATGATGTCGTTAAAGAATATCATGTTCAAATCAGCAAGGCAAGAGAGGATATTTATAGGAATACTTTTTCAAGGGATGTTTTATTGAATGAAATTGATTCCATGTACATTTATGGCAATAAGATTCTTACAGATGTTACATCCATCATTGAGTTGTTGGTCAAATCATTCACAGGTCAGGCAAAGGTAATGGGCGCGGTGTCTGCTGCAATTGCATGCATCTTGCTTTTGCTCATCATTTATTTGCTTTACAGTGCTATTAACAAGTTTTACTCTGAAAATCATCAGCTTAGACTGATGCTCAATCATTTACCAGCCGAAATTTTGGACACAGACAACGACTTGAGAAGCTTTATATTGTACAATTCTCTCAATAGTCATATGAAAAACTTGGAAAAGAATAATCAACAGGATTCGTATGAGAAGGCTATTCTCGAAGCTGCTGTTGCTGGTGCTGCAATCTGCTCCTCGAACGGCTCTATTGACATTTTCAATGAATCTGCTCAAAAGATGTTTGGCTACAGAATTGATGAAGTGATAGGTGTCTCTGTAACAAGCTTATTTTGTCCCGAGAGTAGAAACGCCTTGGAAAATGTTATTAACAACATGAGTATTTCAGCCAAGACGTACGGTGAAAATCTTGTTCTACAAGGCCAGAGAAAAAATAGAACTCTCTTTCCTATTCAAATTAGAATATCAGTCACGAGCATTGATGGAAGAAATATTATTTCATGCTTTATGACAGATCTGACCACCGATCGAGAGCATGATCAAATGTTAGCCGAAGAGAAAAAGAAGAGTGAGTCATTATTGTTGAATATTTTACCAGAGACCATCGCTCATAGGTTGAGCAATGGGGAGACATTTATTGCCGATAATCATGAGGATGTTACTTGTTTGTTTAGTGACTTGGTTGGCTTTGTGGAGATTTCAGCATCCATGTCTGCAACTGAACTCGTGCAAACCTTGAACATTATTATTAATGGTTTTGATTCTTTAATTCCAAAATATCAGCTTGAAAAAATTAAGACAATCGGTATGTTACCTCTTACTTCGAGTTGTAAGATTGATAATTTTTATACTGGCTTTTTTGTGATGGTGCAACCACATCAACTTTTTCTGTGACAACAGGAGAAAAATATTTTTGTGCTGGTGGATTGAAAGTGAGAGCTGATGAAGGTGACAATCATGAAGAACGGGTTTTGAAATTTGCTATGGAAATGTTCAGTGTAGTCTATAATTATAATGTGGATCATCATCAAACATTCAATTTACGAGTGGGAATGCACTGTGGAGCCTTAGTTTCGGGTGTTATTGGAACCTTAAAGTTTGCCTATGATGTAAGTTGATGATTAGTGTAATGACATTATTTTGTATTGTTTAACCATAATCATTTCTTAAATTTATGTCACAGGTATGGGGTGATGCTGTCAATACATCAAGCAGAATGGAATCTACTGGCAAGCCAGGTCGCATTCAAGTAACAACTGCTCTCTACAAGAGATTGCGAGGAAAATATCGATTTGAAAAGTCAAGTGTTTTCGCCAAAGGAAAAGGAGAGCTCGTTACGTATTTGCTTGATGAAAAATATTATCAGAATACGTCACCAGAGGCACCAGCATTGGAGGCATCAAATCATTTAAGACAACACATTGCAGTGAATAGCATTTCACCATCAGATGATGATTTATCTGAAAAGAACTTTACCTCAGACGAAGAAGAAAATGGTAACAATATCAAGAGAGCAACTCCTCCACTTTCTCAACAACCAGTAATGAGCCCATTGGTTGGTATTATTCGATCTGGCTCAACCTCATCTCTCGCTGATAAACAAGGAGGAGCCAAAGACACAAATAGCGTCGACTCGAGAGAAGAGACCACAAGTGACACTGGCGGAAGCAACAGTTTCAGAAAAGTTCAACGAGGTCGCGCCACCTCCCTGCGAGGAACAAGCAATGAAATTAGAGAGCTACTTCTCAAGAACACTGCGGCAGCAACGACCACTTCCTCCACTCTTGGATCACCCAGCAGCCCCTCCTCAGAGAAAAAGGTCCATCTCACAGCTGAAATATTGAGATCATTATCAGAACAAAACGAACATGAGGACCGTGCTTCGAATCCAACGGAACGGCCAACTTCTATAAAGCTGCAACCTATCCAAACAGCATTACTGGAAAGAAAGAATAGCATTGCGAGTACTGGTTCTTCCTCGTCTTCCACAACCATCGAAACGATGAGACTCGGCAAATCCACACACGCTCTTGTTTCCGATTCATCACAAGTGAAGAAAGCATTTCCAACAGGTGCCTCCTTTTGTGCAAATATTAATGCTGCTGTGACGGCCTCTTCGTCCTTTACAGGTAATTTGTTGCATTCAGCGAGTATGATGTCGACTCAACACGGCCGACCACCTACTCCACATGCGAACTGCTCTGACAATGAAGATGATGAATTAGTTAGAACCGAAGAGGAAGAGAACAACTATAGTGGTGATGAAACAGATCAAGTACCACCACAATCATCGTCACCATCTCCACCACCACCAGAAAATAGTGTCTCTGAAAACGGAGGCAAGTCAGAGGTTAATGCTCGTCCAATTCCCCTTAGAACTCACCTCAAGGAATGAGAGGGTAGTTTTGACATTTTAAATCTCACCCCTACAACTCAAAGGCAAAACCTCTCTCAGGTGCACAGTTCGAGTCAATTCGAGTGACAATAAATTCTCCTTTTATTCAGATATAAGAACAAATGAATTTCTTCTCCAGAATTTTCCTTGGAGGTCCTTGTTAAAACCAACTTTGAATTCGTTTGGATTTGAATCATATGTAATGACAGCAGCGGAGAGGATGCCGCTCTCACTCTCCGATCAAAAAAGCAAAACAGGATGAGAGAATGAAAAATTCCAATTTTATAAAAAATTTTACAAACGGATCGTTTCTCCGTACACTGTGCTCAGTTGCATTTCAATACCTGCTCTCGGGAAACAAAATAACAACAATTTAACACTTGAGAGACTCTTTTTTGATCATTCAACAACAAGAATTATCATAGATTGATTCTTTTTAGTGTAATTACAAACATATGATGAATTCAGCAGCATCATCATCTCCAACTTTATTTGAAAAGTTTTGGAAACAGTATTTTGAGGAGGTTCCTGAAGTAGTGGCCTTCGGAGTCTATCCCTTTGTCGTTCAATTACTTTCGTATTGGTTGATCAATTTGCCGTTTATTGTGTATCAATATGGAAAGGTGGAACAACAACAAAAATCAAGACAACAACATCAATCCTCAGCAACCTCGTCACCATTGACAGATTCTTCCGAAGTTGAAAAAGAGAACTCCTCTCCCAAGGGCACGTCGTTTTTTGCAAATAGTTTGATTCAAAAATATGTTTCCTTTTTAGATCATTATCTCATCAATCCAGATCATGCTCCCATTGATTCTGAATTCTTTTCAAGAATTTTATGGCATGTTACGAAATTACATTTTCTGGTGGCCCTTCCATTGAGTGTTATCATGTCACTTGTTGCTGAACCAGTGTTTGACAGAAGTTATGAATCCTTAGCATCAACCTCTCTTTTCAGTGTCTTGTTTCATTTTCTAGTTTTCATTATTTGTGACGAGGTGTTGTTTTTTATCTTGCATTATGCCTTTCACAAAGTTTCCTTCCTTTACAAACATATTCATTATTTTCATCATGAATTGAGATATACCGTGAGTGTGGGTTGTGAGTACGCTCATCCATTGGAATTTTTGTTTGGAAATATCGTTCCAGTGTTGTTGGGACCCTTCTTGATGAGAACTCATTTGATTTGGTATTTGGTGTGGATTGCCTACAAGTTGTTAGAAACCAGTTATGTACACTCTGGTTTTGATTTCAAATTGTTTGGCTATTTGCAATTTGGAACGAATGAACACGCATATCATCATAGTCACTATCAAGATGCATATGGATCTTGGTATGGATTTATGGACATGATGTTTGGAACCATGAATCACTTTAAGGAATACTCAAAAAAGAAAAAGCTCAAATAGATAAGGAGTCTCTTTTTTAAAGTTGTGACTAGTAGAAATCATGCAAGTAATGGCATGACAACAATGGATCTTTTCACAAGAATTTATGTTTAAAGATATAATCGAAATTTGCGTGGCGAGAAATCCCAAAATATTTTTAGCGCAGACTTCCCATCTTGGCGAACACTATAAATATCATTCACACTTGAAAATCTTTAACTTTCAAAAAGAAATGTTCAAATTTTATGACCTGACCATTGTGACTGTTGCAGAAAGTAGCAGCAAGAACAACAACAATAACGATCCAGACCAAATACAGCCCCATGAAAGGCTGGAACAAAAAATGCAATCCAATAAAGAGAAAAAGTAAAGAATTTGTAAATACATGTACATAAAGAAATGTAAATAAATTGAATGTCATCACACAATATCTTGTCAACTTGTTCACTGATATACATCATTTGAAATGCTTTATAGGTCATTTGGAAAGACAGAGACATCGATGGGAGTATAAATGACAATCACCACTCCCTTAATTTACCATTAAAGTTGTGAATCAAGCAAATTTCTTCAGATCTCCACTACTCAATAAACGTCAACCCTGACAAACCCAGCCCATCTGGGTTCATTAAAGCATTATTAATAAGATCCATTTGCAATAATCTCAATTTGGACCACAATGCCTCATCAACTTGAGACCTTTTCCAGCATTGTGAACCTTTCTTGAAAATCTGATAAATCAGATTAAGTTTCAAACCCTCGTGTTGCTTACAATAACAAAAAAACTTGTATTCAAATAACAATATTAAATTGTTTCAAACGTAGGCGAAATTGATCCCCGAACTGCTTCATCTTCTAATCAATTGGTTCCTATCTCCATTGTTGAAACTGTTTTATTCTCCAACACAACCAATTCCATAACAACAACATTCACAAAATGGTCTTTCCCAACTCTGAAACAACCGAAGTTGTCGTTGATCAAAACTTTGCAGCTGAAGTAAACTTCAACCGAATTATTCGTGAACTGATCAAGGAAGGTGATATTGATGAGAAAACTCAAGAGATCAATCCAGAACGTTTATTGGCATGTTTGAAATCGTTGTTTTATGCTCCGGATTCATGGAATCGTCATGGACTCACTCAAGAAGGAACTCATCGTTTGGTACAACGTTTTGGACAACAAAAAATTCAACTCGGAACGAAGGATTACTTGAAGAGCGATTTGGTGGTGGTTTATTGGGGGTCTTCGAAAGCTGCCAAATGTGTGGAGGTGGTCTATATGAATGAGTAGTGGTAAGAATAATCCGTTGAGTCAATAATTCTGGTCATTATCATGTGGTTCGTGAAGAACATGATGATCATGAGCTCATTCTGTTGTTGTAACAAATTAGTTGTTTGTTGTAAATATATTGAACTTTTTTCGGTCATCTGACTTGAATTTTTGAACGTTTCATGAGAGGAGTCTTCATCATGAGGATTAGAAATAGCACGAAATAGCATTAATTAAATCGATTCGATCAACCGTTCAAGACAATCAAAATGGAGAAACACACTCAATAACTTTTAAGGGATTAGAATGAAATGATTCCAAAATCTTTGTGAACACCAAACACGGTATTCCAATAGCCAAAAAAAACCTCATGAACAGAGCTTCCACGTTCTGAACGCTCACCATTGGACGGCTCAAAAGCATTGGAGGCGAAATTCAATATCACGTTGATTTTAGAAAGATGTCTTCGAAAGCATACTTGCCTTGTAAAGAAATATTTTTGAAGGCTCCTGTTGTGAAGGTTCGGTGAAAGTTGGTGAGGTCAGGGTTTAGAAAAAAAAAGACGAATAACCGTTTGTGCTGCCACTTCATTGCAGTTCCTTCTTTGAGGAATAGAAAAAACTGTCAAACGATAGTTGGAGTGTTTAATCTCTCGGAGATCTTGAATTATCATCATCCTCCGAGGTACTTGATTGGATCCTATCAATTTGTATATTAGGTCAATAGTTTCATTCAGATCTATGTGTGTGGTCGGGTTTGTGGAGTGCTTCAAGTATGAATCAGACCCTCATCATCATGTCTAGAGTAAGGAGTACCCACCTAGCCCTTCTTGTTGTTTTCCAACTACTCCTCTCAATAACGACACTCTTTCACGCCGTTCCCTTGGTCCATGCCGCTACCTCATCATCAATACACAATTTTCAATCGCATCACTATGAATTACATGCCTTATTAAGAAAAACCAGAGGATGGTTGAAACATCCACTCATGAATCATACCAACACTTCCACAACTCCTCTCTCTTCCACCAACTCCTACTCCCTTCAAGTGGACTTTAAAGTCCATTCACGAAGTCCTCACATTTCCTTCCAAAAGAATCATAAGGCAATTCCCTTGTATAAGGGTCGTGCTCTTGTTTCATTGATGGAACCTTCTCCCTCATCGACACCTTCTTCTTCTTCTTTTGCTCATAACAGTCCTTCCTCGGCCGAGGAGCACATACGACTCGTTGCTGTTTCAAGCCTTCTCTCAGAGGCCCTCTACTTTGATTCCCAAATGAATTCCTATACACGAGTGCGTTTTGAGCCAACAACTGCCGAACAAAAGGGCCACCAAATTTCCGTTTATCCCTCTCCAGTAGAGTTCAACTCTCTACTAAAGTCCATTCTCGATACAAATCATTACATACCTGAACAGGTTCCAATCTATGACGAAGCTGCGGACCGATTATGTCCTGTTGAATATTTCGATCGATATGTTGTCTTTTTTGAACACTCCCATTACTTGCTATGTATGAAGAAGGAGAAGGATACAACCGCTTCTTCTGTCTCTCCTCGTTTACTGTCGATGAATGGTGTGGCCAGGACACGAAAGAATTCTCTCATGAATTTAAAGTACATTATTGGGCAAGAGTTTACAGTGGACATTGCATCCATGTCGTTGCGGAGAGGTGAACTGGGTCAGCTCAACAATGCAAGAACAAGAGGTGGCAGCAACCTTAATCGATCGTCGCGAAATGACAATGGCAACAACATAATGTCGCTCTATACAGAATCACCTCTCATTCAAGAAGAGTTGAAAGCCATGAAAACACAATCCACTTCTGAGAGCCTTAATAGAATTAGTCGTGCTGGAGTATTGGAAGCCTCACCTCAGTTGGAAGACTATTTTCCAAAGACGAAAGTTCAACTCGTCGAAAAATCCTCCTCTGAGAAGGGATTGTTGCAATCCGAACAGTATACATCACCTGCCAAATCATACTTTTTCCATTTGGACTCTATTGCATGTTTATTGCCATGGTTGAAGGACTCTAAAAAGTGTTCGCAACAAAACAGCATGCGAGAGCAACGAGCGTTGGATGAAAGCAAGAGAAAAGTTTGTGTCTTCTTACACGGAGCAGGACAGTGGCCCAGCGATAGTAAGTATTTCGTTTTGAAAAGTGCAACATTTCAAGCTTACAAATGCTAATCAACAACTATCGTGTTGTTATGATGACTGTCGACTCACAGAGGGAGAACCTATTAATTATGATTTTGAAAATTATTGGGGACCTGTTTCACATTACACACCTCAATGTTCTGAACGATGGTTCATTCGAGAGGAGACAAAATATCGTGGTTGGGATAACTTGGAATTGCAAAAAAGTTATTGTGACATATTACTCATGAAACAAAAGGGAAAAGTCACACCATCCGAGGTAGTGAAGAATGTCATTATTTATGCTCACTCGATGGGTAATTTAATTTTAGCTGCAGCAATCAAGAATGGAGTTTGTAGCTTGGATAAGGAGAGTGTTTCGTGGTACGATTTAATGGGTCCCCTTAGGGGCAGTCCTGCTGCCAACATGCTTGATACTGTGTGTGGTATGTTATTTCTTCATTGGTTCTACTTTTATGTTCTTACACTACTCTGTTCAAACAAAATGTAATTACATGTCATGTACATTATTGCATAACACAAGCTCAAGACGACTGGAATGTCAAACGAATTTTAGCCGCAAAAGGTGGTTACTGCATGTCAGACTCGATGAAAATGTACCCCACCTATGAATCGCTTCACACCAACTACTCTGGATTGTCCGACATTCAGAAGGTGGCAAAGAATATATCACTGGTCAAATGTGTGGAACCAGTAGCTATGGATTAAACTCAATGTACAGCGCTCCACTGGAATTACTGAGTAAGCTTGTTAATTATGGAGAATTGAATGACGGCTTGGTACCCTACAGTTCATGTGTCGTGGATAAAGATGCTCCATTCTCAGAGTCGTATGAAGATACCTTCTACAGAACAGCCGCCAATCATGTGGATGGAACGTGTAAGTCGGGTGATTCATGGTTTGGACCTACAAAACCATGTTCTTTCTTTATCAATAAAACGTAAAAAGGGGCCATGAGTTTGCATAATGATACTACTACTTGGATCACAAATAATTCGATGACATTTTTTATGGTTAAAAAAGTACTTCTCTATTTGAGCTTCTTCTTGTTTGAGGTCAACAACTGGGTCGATTTCAATTAATTTGAAAATTTGTGGTTGTTGAGGTTAATTGTTGTAAAGTATTCATGGCGCCAAAATTTTACAAAAAAATGTCGCTCGAAGAAATTAAAGATGTCCTCAAAGATAATCTCGAAAAGAGAGGTGTATTGAACAAGATCCGAGCGAATTTGAGGGCTGAAATTTTTAAAGCGTTTGAACAATCGGAGGATCCTGCAAATACATCATTGTCTGAACCACAGGCTGAATTTTGGTTGAAGAAAGAACAACTTAGGCCTCAACCTTCGGAGATGCAATTTCTCATCAATGAATTAATCATTGAGTATTTGGAATACAATCATTTTGATTATAGTGCATCGGTGTTTAAAAAAGAATGCAATCAACCTGAGGAGAGGTTTGATCATCGATTCTTGGCACATGAATTAAATTTACGAACAACCTATGAAGAAATTGAGGAAGAAGAAGAACATCAAGAAACAATTCCATTGTTGTTTAAAATTATTCACAAATTGAGAAATGAAAATATCAATGAAAAGAGAGCGAATATCAATCAGCAAGCAAGTAAGACACGAAGTGAGGTGAAACAAGCTCCAAAAAAAAGTTCAGGGAGTATTGGAAACGAAGAAACCAATTTTACAAATACATTCACCACCTGCATCAGCTGTCTCAACGAAAATCCAATTCAGCAGTAATAACAACAATAATGGGAATGTAGCATTTCAACCCTCATCGAATGGAATACCTAAAAAACTCAAACAAATTCTTGTCAATGATCTAGATTGTAGCTCAATTTCGACAAGTACTGATGATTCCTCCACCTTCACAGCAAATAATGCAAGAGGAGGAATGGATCCTTTCGCAGCAAAAAAAGTGAGTGACATTTTACAAAACTCGAACAAGCTTTCAAAATTGCAACCCCAACAACGAAAAGCTAATGAAGCTCCGGTGCAACCTCAGAAAAGTTCTCGAGTATTTAAACCTCAGAAAAATCGGCCTGATACTCACACTGATTTTGATGTGGCATGTACAGATGTGAGCTCCTTGTCATCGTGCGACAACAACTCTGAATTCGAAATTGGACCTCCCCCAAAGAATAAGAACATTTCGAGTGGACTTCCTCCTCCGTTTAAAGCCTTCAATGATTCCTCCATGACGACTATGGAAGAATCCACAGAGCTCGTGTACAGCAATCAAAACCATCGTTGATAAATTATTGTAATTAGTTAATTGAATAAACTAATTGAGTAATGATCTCACTTTTAAAACATAAAAAATCAGAGGCGCTCAAAGTTTCATAGACTTTGAAAACTGAGTCTTCCCAACTCGAATATGATTTTGGGAAGACTCAACATTACAAAATAGAGTCTTCCCAACAACATTACAAAATAGTTCTTTGTGTCATCACTTGAAATGACATTTTCTTCATTTTGGTGAAATTAAGTTTACACCTTTCGTTTTCCATACACTTTTGGACCTCCAGTGTTGGGAGTAGTAGGGTTTGTCTTTTTCCTTGACGTTGTTGTTGATGTTTTTCGATTCGTACTACAACATAAAGACATTCACCTACACAACCAGTTTCAATTCATTTCAAAAGGGAAAACTTTTACACATCCTGTCTTCCGATTGGTGGCAGAGGACAACCGATCCTCTCGTAAACCGAACTAACCCGCTGAACACCATCACCTCAAACAGGTTGTCCTAGGTCCGCTAACTTTCTCCACTCACAAAAAAACAACAACAGACCTACTACCCTTTCACTTTAATGACTCGTCGAACATTGATCAAACTTCTTTCCAACAACAACAACAACAAGCATCACCAATATTCTCAACCACAACAACAAACATATTCTCCGTTGTTGTACACTCGTCCATCGCTCAACCATCTCCAACTTTTCAATTTTGATCCACAACGACGACTTTTCCATACTCACGTCACAACTCTCGAAGTATCTTCCTCCTCTTCATCCTCTGCTGCTGCTCAATGTCCTTTCCATGCTTCCTCATCGGTGGCATCAACCACTTCTCCAATTCTTTCATCATCTGCCGCTGTGATTGCTTCTGAACAAGTCTCTGAAACACTCAAAGGCGAATCTCCAAACAAAACCAACCCTGTAAAATCGTTTGAAGAAATTCCGGGACCAAAAGCGTGGCCATTGGTCGGTAATTTGTTTGATCTTCTCCAACACAAAGGTATTCCAAATATTTATTTTTATGATTTGTGTGAAAAGTATGGAGATATGGTTCGTCTCAAAATTCCATTCAATAACATGTTGATCGTTTCGCATCCAACCATTATTGAAGAGTTGGTGAAGAAGGAGGAACGAAGAGAATTTTTAAAGTCTAATCGATTTTATAAGCAACAACATGATATTACTTTGGCTCCAATTGGTAAGTATTACATTCAAAGTGTGTGCCACGATCACACGTATTCGATTTCAAATGTTATTATTATTGGTCAATCGAATCGACCACATCATGATGTACCAATGCATGAACCACAAAATGATACCATGATGAAATTTGACATTTTCATGAAAATCACAGAAATGACCTTCTTCGAGGATTGGCAAGAAATTAGAAATCTCTACAACGTGGCCATGAAACCCGAAAATTTAGAAAAAGTCAGTTTGCCACAAATCACTCAACTCAATGGTGACTTTTTGCGTACTGTTGTGAGTAAACTCAAGAAAGTACAAAACAATCATGAATTCACAAAATATCACCTTCCCAATGCCTTTGACGTGACTTCTCTCTACACCTTCAAAGCTGTCGCGAAAACCTTCCTTGGTGTCAAAGTCACTGAACAAGTTGAAAAACAATTGCCATGGACCATTTATGAATTTGTGGAACAAGCTGTTCGAGCCACTGATATTGCTCTTCAATTGGACAACAAACCACCACTCTATCAATACTTTAAAACAAGAGAATACAAAGAAATGGAATCCTTAATGGACAATATTTACGATGGATGTAAAAAATTGATTAGCATGTTTAAAGAAAATCCAAATCCACAAATTCCTCGACTCAAAGAACTTGTCGATGAAAGAGCTTCTGGAATGGAAAATGCAGAAAAAAAGAGTGAAGGAGTGTTGAGTGCCTTTTTGAATGGTGGAGTGGATATTACTTCTCGAATTATGGTCAATCAAATGTATCGATTGGCTCATCATGTGGAATATCAGGACAAGTTGTTTGAGGAATTGAAGGAATTGTTTGGAGAACCTACTTCTGAAGAATTTGAATCTGAGAATGGATTGCAAATTACTTGGGACAAGTATAAGAAGATGAAACTTGTGAAGAATTTCTTGGAAGAAACCATGCGTTTGAATTCTTTTTCTTATTTGACAAGTGGCAGATGGTTATTGAATGACATTGAGTTGAATGGATATTTAGTTCCAAAGGACACTCGAATCTTTATTATGAATTATCATCCAAGCTTGAAGGATGAATTTGTTCCTCGTGCCAGAGAGTTCATTCCAGAGCGACATGAAAAGGGACATCCATTGGCTCCAAAATCTATGTACAGCAGGTAAGTATGTCGATTCATTGAATGGATTTGAATGGAATGACAATTGACATTTATGGAATGATCATATGGGCTCTTTCACAAATGTGTCCAATCCTTGGTTCAACAACAATATCAAACACAAATAATAGTCTTCCATTTGGAATTGGTGCAAGAAAATGTCCTGGCAGTCGAATTGCAAGCACTGAATTGCACATGTCACTCATCAATTTAGTGAGACATTTCAAATTGACTCATGAAAACCCAGACAAATTTCCAGAAAGCAGTCACGATCAATCCATGTTGTATATTGACTCAAAGAAGAATCCCTTGTACCTCATTCCAAGAGATCACATGAAACCAATTTTGGAAAAACATGTGATGATATAATTTTCGAGTATTTCATGAAAATCCCAACCTTAATGTTTTATTGCCACCTTAACCACAAGTTTTTCGTTCAAATAAAGCATTTCAATTTTGCACCTTAATCCCTCTGATTGTGTCCTTCAGAAAATTGTGTTCCATTTCCACATTCCTTTTCATTGAAGAAGAAAAATGGAACACCTTCATCTCTTTTTGAGCATGATGCAAGTTCCTCACACCTTGATCTCTATTCTGAAGAATTGGCTCGTTCCTACGAATAGAATCATGACGATGATGGAATGGAGAGAACGGGTCGTATGATAGGTACCACAGAGGATGAACAAGAAGAGGAAGAGGAATTCATGAATCGAGGAGATGATGATTCTGATGAGGATCGGAATGATTCTGTGAATACCAATCACAACAATGATGATCATAATGATAATACTTACGACAACTCATCTTCTTTTATCTCTTTCAAACCTCCTCGTCCATATTATACTGAGTATGACTCGGGTGAAGAGCTCGTTGAAAAAACGTTGAAAGATTGGGTCATGATTCATTCTTCATCATCGAAAGGCTCTATTGAACTGGAAGTTCTTTTGAATGAAAATGGTGTGTTGGTGGATTCATTCTTGTACCCCGTCAATGAAGTGTTGAAAGATCAATTGCAGTACAGGCATTCATTATTGAAGATGCTCGTCAAGTGCAATGAGGATGATCATGAACAGGTCTTTACGGACATGAATATAGAGAACAACAAGACTCAAAGATCCTATTGTTGTTGTCATTACTTTTCGGATGTAACGTTTATACAAGCATTGAATAATGATGATGAGAATAATTTTGTTAATACCACTTGGAAGGATCATTTACAAGCAAGTTTGGAATGCTTTCAACAAGTGAAAAAGTCCACCACCACATGTACAGAGAAGAATCCA
Source organism: Naegleria fowleri (assembly GCF_008403515.1). Taxonomy (NCBI): domain Eukaryota; phylum Heterolobosea; class Eutetramitea; order Acrasida; family Naegleriidae; genus Naegleria; species Naegleria fowleri. Next base: position 46,376 of record NW_025407995.1, on the reverse strand, counting down.
AGTACTGGCAGTCATTCCGTCGTACTCTATGTGTCAATAGAAGCTTTAAAATTGAGTGGTGTCTTGCATGTTCTCAGAATTCGATCAACAAGAAAAACAACAACAACAAAACGGTTCAATACCAAGAGTGAGTTTTTCATTTGCAAATTCCTCACTGCATTCCATTCGAAAGTTTTTGACTTGTTTGGAATTGCATGCATATTGTGAAGATTATGTATTGGAAAAACCAGTGAAAGGTCCGACACTGGTTCCAAAACCTATTGCCGAGTTTTGTAAAGGATTGCATCAGGGTGAACTTTTGGATTTGATTTTAATTTGTAATCAAATGGATGCGAAAGTGTTGTTGGACTTATTCTGTGCAATGGTGGCATTTATGATACGAGGAAAGACGCCAGAACAAACAAGACAGACCTTTGGAATTGTCAATGGTAAGTGAGTTTTTGTTATATTCAAACTATTTATCACTTACTAATCAAATGATTCTTTTGATTAAATGATTAAAAGATTTCACACCGGAAGAAGAGGAACAAGTGAGAAGAGAAAATCAATGGTGTGAAGAGATGTAAGGCTTTTAATTGAACCAAAAATTGTTTCATTAAAATGATGATGTCTGGAATCCTTATTATATAATTATTATAATAAGGATTCCAGACATTATTATATAATACAAAAAAATGTTGCGACTGTCAACGTTGCTGTCAACCCATCCTCACTCTGCGCGGAAAAGAACTGTCACCAATTTTCTTTTTTTCAATTCAATAATTCTGTTACTACTCTTGTCAACAACAATAACAACAGTACTGTTGAAACAGAATGCATTTGTTTCGGAATTTTTATCGGCTCCAGTGCTCTCTTCCGAAGACCGTTTCATTCATGAATTATATAAACCATCATCATCGACTAAAACTTGTTCAATCTCCTCCCTTCTACCTCCGCTCGATGTGGCCATCATTCTCTCGGGATCCATTCGAGTATTGCCCGAAATTTTCGAACGATACGATGAAGAACTTTTGCACTACACAATCGAAGACTTTAAAAGTGGTGAATTTTGTGAGAGACAAAGAAATCCCAAGATTGATTTTTTCGTGACATTGGTCTATGAGAGAGAGGAGGAATTGGAGAAGTTTAATGCCATGAAGGAAACGATACCGAATGTGAGGCATTTGTCATTGTGTAAGTGTGTGAAATGGTTGAGTTATACATGAGGTTGAACAAAGGTTATTTTGGAAACACGAAAATTTTACTTTATCACTCAATTTTTATTTTTAATTCTAACTCATTTATTTTTTTTAATTATTCCTGATGATACATGTCATTAATTATTACTAATTTATGATATTTATTATTTAACCTTTAATTAATTTTGTGAAATTTAACCATTTTTATTTGACATGCCACATGTGAAATTATATTTTAAATTCTTTCTTAGTTCAATCTGTAGATGAAGATGTCAAGGCAAGATTTGGTGGCGTGGATGTTTGTGAAACACATCCCACAAAACAATTCTGTAAAAACTGGCTTTCCTCTCTTCATCTCATGAATCATGCAAACATGAAACGAATTGAATATGTGAAACAACACCGAAAACACAAAGATTACGATGTCATTATTCGATTGAGAACAGATTTATCTTTTGATCGATTTGTAAATCCAAGATTTTTCTACACAAAATCTAACCACCACGAGAATTTTGTTCAACATTCAACTGAAAACAATAATGGATTTCAAATTGAACCTAATACACTCTATTTACCTTACGATATGCATTGGATGGGTTTGTGTGATTTATTTGCATTTGGAGACTCGAAAGCCATGAATGCTTATTTTTCACAAATTACTCAAGTTGAAAATATTAAAAAAGAACAACATGTGGAATATCATCCAGAGACGTATTTGAAATTACACATCGAGAGGGAAAACGTCAATTATAAGATATTACCTCAAGTGGATGTTAAGGTCGTACGAGAATATCAAGTTCTGAAAGAGTGATGAAAGTTTTAGTGAAAGAGTGATGAAAATTTTAGGTTGAACAGCGAACAGCATGACATAGTGTTGAATGATTTGTGTTTTTCAGCCTGTGACAGTATTAAGGTCATCAATAATTCCATGACGACAATTGAAATGGAACTATCAACGAAATTCCTGTCCATGTCAGTGAAGTTAACCTTTCATTTCGAAATTTCCAAAACACAACAATGCAACGTTCAAATTCTTCCTCTCTATTTCTCTCTCATGACAACAAGAACGAACGAACTCCAACTCACAACGATGGTTTGATTGATCGAGGGAAATTTGTTGTGAATTACCAAAAATAAACACAAGCCAACAAAAAAAATCTAATTAGTTTATTGTTAGCACCATTGGTGCTGGTAAATCCATGAGGATTGGGGATTGTTTTTGAAATGGTTTTTTGAATCTTGTGTTTTCATAGTATTTGGTGTGACATTTACCAACTAGTAAGATGAGAATTATTTGGATTTCAGGCCAATTTTGGTAACTATTTGACCAACAAAAAAAATGACTTTCGAGTCGTGTAGTCATGATGATTTATTTTCAATTTTTCAATTTTTGGAACCCCGATGCATTATTTATTCATGTGTCGGAGTGAGTCAGAGATGGAAACAAGTGGCTTGTTGTAATGTGCTGTGGAAGTATTTTTGTGATTCTATTTTGATGAATGATGTGTTTGAATGGCATTTGGAAGTGGAACGGTGTTGGGCTTTGAATCATCTTCGTGATGATGAGTATCTTGTGGATGATGAAAGAGATCATCAAATATTAGTAGATCATCATTCTGATGAGAATCTGACTGATGAAAGATCAATAACCATACATGAAATTTGTGGAAGAAGAAATAATGAATATTATTGGTATCATATATTCCGATCCTTGTTCAGAATTCCAATTTTTAAATTATTTACAATTTCTGGTGAGGAGAGAGGCAGATATTATTGTTCGGCTCGATTAGAAGATTATTTTGATTTCCTTGTTCCACCAACATTTGAACAGTTCGAGATTATATCCACTCCATTATGGCCTCTCACACAACCAGTCCATGATGATGACTCTTATCAGCATTCATTTCAACAAGCATGTTCAGAAGAAGCTAAAATTTCACCAGAATATGTACGACAGGATTGGAAATACACTTTAGCGAAAATGGCAACTCTATTATCTATTTTAAGTAATGGATCGACACAAACCCCAAATCCATGGAATGATAAGCTAGTTCTTGCTTCATTTCAACAGATGGATGACCAAAATAACGTTTGGGAAGTGAAAAAAATAGCAACGATATCTGTTGGAGCATTTTGTGTCGCCCAAATGTTTCCTGATTCGAGTTTTAAGAAAATGAATGAACTTGTTTCCATTTCGACAAACAATCATGACTGTCGAATATCAATTTCTCCTTACATTGAAGATACAAATCATGTCAAACCGTTTTGTTTTTTTGGGTACATGGATGACTATTTTTCATTACAAGTGGAGAATGGTCACGAGAATCATGGTGTGAAACAAGATGAAAATATTAATGTCAACAAACCATCGTTTTGTTGGTATGATTCTTGGGATGATAGATACGATCATTTCTTGTGGCTTCCAATCTTATTTAATGCTGGTGGATGTGTGAGGACTTTCAAGTATAAGGCCACTTTTTTGGAGAATAATGTACTGAGAGTTGAAAAGCATTATGAGTTGGAGTACTGATCAAAAATATGAGCGGGTGCGATTCATCAGACTTCATAATGAACGAAGGCATCCTAATGATTCACTTGTATTTCCTGTGAAATGATGGTCATTTGGTCGTAAATGATCAATTCTGAAAATTCATGAATTTCCATTATTTCAAATTCATTCGTCGTTCATATTCTTTAAAGTTTAAAAGTGAGCTCACACCAAGTTCTTGTTTTTTTCCATCAATAATTACTTGGAATTGATGATGTATTAAATGACCAGGTTTGATTGTGAGTGTAAGCAACTCAGATGCCTCAAATCTATCGTCTGACAGCACACGAATTCCATACTTGTCTAAAATTCTTTGCGACAAGTTACGGTCATTCTCTGTAGACATGTTTGCCGAGTGATTATTCGTGTGTTTGTGAGAAGAAGAGCGATCGCTCAATAGTTCAGAAAATGTCAACGCCATCTCATGATAACCTCCATAAAATAAGAAAGGTTTCTGCTTTAAATGTTTCACTCGTCCATACCAAATTCTTCCTAGATTGAAATTATCAATTTTGAATGTCGATAGAGGGATATCAGTATTTGGTAAGCGATTGTGTGAATGGACCTTGTTCCTATCTAGATCTGTCTCTAATTTTTCCATATCAACGATTCGAATGTTTTTTCGAATATTTGGAAAACTGTTGACAATGACATGAGCTTTCATCACTGCAATCACATGATGCGACTTGTTCTTGGGAAATTGAATCTCTTGTTTTTTCATTTTGTCATTTTCTTCATTGAAAAATATAAAATATTGAAACATGTTAGCTGCATGTCGTAATAAATTGTCAAAATGGTTGTCATCATGTAAAGATGCATCTTGTAAAATCGTCCATCCTTTCAAATTTGGAATTCTCCTCAAACCTTCCACTAAAAAACTAATCCTCTCAGAAGATTGAATTTTCCGATCGACTGTTTGAGATTTTGTTGTTGTCGAATTGCGAACAATAATTCCAAGAAATACATTTGGAAATTGTTGAGCTTCAAAAACAGATGCAAAGTGTTTTGTGATCAATTGTGAAAAATCATAAAATTCCATTTCATCTCCAATCAAATATAAATCCAATCCGATCGGAGTGGTAAAGAGAGTAGGAAGAATGGATTTAATCAAAGATGATGATGAAGAGACTTTTTGTGATTGTTTTGTATTGTTTAATTTTTTTAAAAATTTCGAATGAAAAAACTCGGACGAGTACCACAACGAGGAAACCACGAGAATGAGCACTACACCAAGAATGAGAAAGAAAAATCGACGATGACGAAATGAATGATGAAATTTCTTCGGTAATGAGTACATGATCATTTTTTTTCTAGTGTTGACATTTGACTCGTTGAACCACTTTGCTCATCTCCAAACATGCTAAAAGTAATTTATGCCCTGCATTCAAACCTGTTTATATTCTATACTGATGAGAATCAGAGTTTTCAAGCTCAAACTTGATAAATTTGGCAATTTCAAGAGAGAGTTCCGAGTAGACATAACTTGGGAATGGCTCCGTGTCAAATTCAATTGAAATGTACTCTTTGTTTGAGGCATTGTTTGTGAGGTTTGAATCTTCTTGTGGTTCTGTGGATAGATTGTTACTGCCATTGTTGTTATGTTGTTTCAAAGTAATATTAAATCCTAGTTTGGCATTGTCGAGAACATTTTTCACTAAATTTCGATACTTGAACAAAGCTTGTGCAAGATTTAACATGTTTCCACTACCGTCCACCATGTTCTGTTCTGAACTGGTAGTGACATCTGAAAGATCAATACTAAATAATTTTGTTGCATTCGAAGAATTTGAAGAGTTTGCATCTGATTCATGGTTTGTTAATATCCTACTAGTGTTGAGATCAGTTTTTCTACTAATTTGCAATTGGAAATGTCCCACCTGAAGAGACACAAATAGTAACAGAGGGGACACCCATGAAAAGCTGATGAGTTGAACCTCACGTTGTTGTTGGTTCAAATCTTGAAGCTCTTCCTGTGTGAGGTTTGGTTTTTGTAATTGTCTTTCAATTTTTTCCTTTTTGCTTTGATTTCTGAAAATTTCCAATTCAATACCACGCTCCAACTGTTTGGTAAGTCCATATTTTGAAATGAATACATAGGTGTCATCGGAATTTTCACCCATGTTTTCTCCAAGTTCGCTTTGTTTCACAGTTAAATTTGGATCTAAATCGACAATATAATTTAAAAATCCCTCAAAGAATGAAATAACATGTGAAACTGGTCGTAAACTTGTATGGGGAGGCTTCCAATCGTTGATATAGTTGAAAAGTGCCGTATAGTTTCCAATATTGGTCTTGATAAAGGTATAAGTGTACAATGATGTCACATCATCCGCTCCAGGTTGCCAATCATCGCTCTCTACATTCTCGAAATCTTCTAAAGTGAGATCAACGATTTATAATCGTGAATGGTCATGCCAAAATTTGAATTCAATCCATCACAAAATAAATAATTAAACCAATATTGAATTGTATCATACATGAGTTCACACAAAAATGTAAGTAGTATGCCAATGAGCAAAAATGTTTCGATTAAACATACCTTGTCCTGCCTTTTGTTTTTTCAATTTCTTATTTTCAATTTTCACTTTTTTCATGGATTGCATTACTTGAGTTCTCAACTTGGAAAGAACTCGTATCTTGGACTCTACTGAGTTTGAGAATTTGATTTCTTTCATAATTTGCATGCACTCGCTATATGGAGTGGTGGTAGTAGAAGAAATAAAGTCACTATGTACTCCAAAGTTTTGTAAGGTACATGTGGAAATGATCGAGTTAATTTTCTGGTTAATGAGCAAGTCCTGATCCCTAAAATGATATTCATAAAGCTCGAATGTGGTAGAATAGAGCTTTTTGTGAAGATGATCTGCAATAATTGTCTTACAAAAATTATAGGCTTGTGACATTGAGTTAAATTTCAATTTGGATGAATCAACATTGGCAACAGATTGTGGATTACCGAAAATAATTTCGTCATCACATTCGTCGAATTGTTCATCTTGCTCAACAAATTGCATTTCGGAAGAATCACCCGAATGATTTGCTGCTCCTCCATTCGAGAGTAATTTAGAACTTAAAATTTCATTTCCAAAATAGTCCCAAACGACCTGATCACACAAATAAATAATGTAGCTCTTCAAATCATCAATGGCATTATAAAGTAGGACGCCATCTTTTTTAGCGGTGACTTTTCGAGCGCCTGACTGTCCTCTATTATTTCCGGCATAGTAACTTCCATGATAGAGACTGTCAAAGAATTCAATAAAGCTCTTGACAAATGATGCAACAGGAGGTGCTGGTCCGTCTGTTTTGATACTTTCTCCGAGAAGTCTCAACAACTCATTCTTGAAAGTAACCTTATCTGTGAGGTCATACTTTTCATATTTGCCGTAAAAATCAGTTAATTTTTCTCTCTCTTTTCTCCATGTTTCCTTGCTCATGAGTGAGTAATATTTCCATTTCATTTCTAGTTCTGGACGTTCGATATTTTCCTTCTTTGTCATTTTCAAAAATTGTAAATAGTTGTTATCATCCATGTGACCGACATTTTGGAATAATTTGATTGCCTCGTTAATTTGTGTTCGAAGTTGGAAGAGATGGGTACTGTGTACATGGTGTGCAAATAATAATAATCACAATATGTACAATATGTACAATATTGGAAATTAGAATGGAATGTGTTAATAATATTAATTATAATTACAAATGGTGTTACTTGGAGAAGATATGCTTGCTATAAAACTACTTACAGTTCGACATTTTTCGCAGTTCCTTTCTTAAAGATTGCACTCTCCACCTTATCTCCATTCCATGTACCTTCAATAATGTCACCAGTGGCAAGATAAAGCTTTCCTTTACCTTTTCGTGATCCTCTTTTAAACTCTCCTTGGTAATAAGTACCGTCAACATACTGATAGGTACCCGTGTAGTGGTAAAGACCATTTTTCCAACCTCCATAATATCGTTCACCATTGGCCATCACTTCAACACCAAATCCATCTTTCAAATCTTCTTTGAAGCCTCCAAAATATTTCTTATTTTCAATGACATGGTATAACTCTCCCTCTTTGTGTTTCTCGAGGTCATTAATACCAATTACATAGGCAGAGGATATTTTTGTTTTGGCTCTAAAAGTTCCCCAATATTCCAACTCATTCGAATAGGTCACTTTGAATGGTATGGCCTCAGATGGATTATTGCACACCCATTGGCCGATAGCAATGGCAGTAGGAGGTACTTGCTCGATTTGAGATGAGGATGATTTTTTGGTGGTTGTGGTTGGTATTGTATTCTTGTAAGGAAAGATCATTTTACCAAATCCGTGACGCTTTCCTCTAATAATATCACCTTCATAGACACTTCCATTTGGATATCGTAATTCTCCTCTTCCACAAAGTCGACTCAACACGGGACAAACGCACGAATCTCCATATATGCCACCAGAAAAATCTTTCACATCTTTATCCTTTTTTGCCGATGCTCCACCGTCTTCTCCAGCTCCAACACCCATTAATGCATACATCATGTAAATTTCATCATCAGTCATTGAAGAATCATATTTTTGAATATATCCAATATACTGCCATTCTTTAGATATTTTCAAATGAACATAAATATTGATATAATTAAAATACCGAAAAGATATCCGCATTCCAATAACAAATTGAAATTATTCCAAAAAGGTGATGAACAATATACAAGTCAGCAATCCAAAAAATATGAGCCATATATGGTCACGTGAAAATAATAATCATTATTCCTTAAACATACCTTGATCATTTTCATCGAAAAATGAAAGATGAGCAAATGATTCTCCATTCCTATTGATCTTCTCAAGAATATTGTCCATCATTTCTCTTTGATTGTTCTCTCTTTCCAATAATTTTAGTCTTCTCATTTCTTTTTCAGAGAGTTTCTTTGGAGCCTTTTGGCTTACTGAGCTAGTATCGTCGTTTCCAGAGGTTAATGGTATTGCAGAACTTGGATTGCTGTTCTCACTGGAGGACTCTTGGTCACCAATTGGAACTGGACTTGAAATTTTTCCTGCGAAAATACTTTTTCCTCTCATTTTGTCCAAAAATGTCTTGAAACCATACGTAGTTGTTTCTCTGTTTGTGGAAGCATCAGTTTTGTCTGTTTCGCTTGTTGATGATGGTCTTCCAATAGAACTATCGTCCAAAGAGGCTGTTTTTAAAAATCCAATCAAGTCAATTTCATTTGAATTTTGCTGAGTGGGTTGTTCGTCCGAAATGAAATTATTGAGAGGGCTTGCCATGTGAACTCCTTGACGTTTTTTCATTGTCTCTTCGTCAAGAACAACTTTTTTTGTTTGGACCTCGTTGGACTCTGAACAACTTCCAGAAGATGTCGTAGTAGCATTTTCACTAGTCGATGAAGTTGTGACGGAGGATGTAATTTGTAGAGTTTCGGAACCTGCGGTACTTGTTGATGTAGTCACAGGAGAAGTAGCAAAGGTGGGAGTGCTTGCATTGGAAACATTGAGAGCCAACGAATGCAAACTTGAACCACTCTTACTGTTATTACTCGAAGAAGAAGAGCCAAATGTGAATCCAAAAAGAGTAAATTTCTTTCGGGAGCTCTCTCCACTCTTTTCTTGTGATCCTCCTGTTGTGGTTGATGAACCTGAGCTATATGGTAAAAGTTGTGGTGTTGATGGATTTGTGCTGATAATACTCGAGGCCGATGGAGGAGTAAAGGAATAGGCTTCAGAGGCCGATCGTTTATGGCTCCATCGTCTCTGGTTTGTTTTGGCAGGAGGTGTCAATTCATGGTGATTTGTAGTGGAATTGTTGTTGCTGTTGTTGTTGCTACTCTCCGTAGTAGTAGAATCTTCACCACTGGTGGTGGATGCAGTATTGGCAGCAGTGCCATGATCCACAAGAAATTCAGCTCCCTTCTTTCCAAGACTTTCCTCATGAATTTCCGTATCGAAGGTAAAGACGTTGGGAGAAACGTGTTGATGGTGGTGAGGTCTTGGAAGAGCTTTTCGTGGTCTCTCTGTGGAAGGAGGTCTCTTTTGAGAGGAAGAGCAGGAAGAGACCTCTTGATTGACTGTCGTATTGGTACTAGTGCTTGTGGTGTTTGAAGAAGTGGAGCTATCCTGACATGATAAATACAATGTATCGTGCGATTGACCAGTTTGGGCAATTTGATGTTGTTCTTCGGGTGATGATGATGATTGACTCATAGTGGAATCAGTAATTGTACCATTACTTATGACAGAGGATGTACTTGTTGATTCCGTGCTCATGTCATTACTCATGGTGCTAATGTTTTCATTTTCGTTGTTGTTTGGGTTCATGTTTGTGTTTCTAAATTTTTGAAAATGAAAAACACAGAGTTCTGATCGTGAAGATGGTCGTGTTGTGTAATAATAAATTAAAAAAAGAGAGAAGATGATCAATTCCGAATGAAATTACAAATGATGATAATGATGATGATGGTGGTGATCGATGATGGAAGATTAATAAGGGGTATCTTCCAGCTGGAACAAGTTGTATAAATAATAATAATTGAGAATTCTTTAATGAGTAGGAATACTCGGAAGAGAGATGATGTTGTTTGGCTGTTATAAGAAGAAAAAGAGGGGGATGCTTGGCTCAATCACTCACTCTCTCTTCTCCGACGAAAGTCCTTGTTAGGGTCTTCGATAGTGGAACTTGGCGTTGAATTTTTGATTTTTTTTAAATGACTGTTCGCCATATCGAGATGACTGACATTTCAAGATGGGAGATGGCCATAACATAATCAAATTCAATCACATCGCCAAAACAAATCCCAAACAAGGCGAATTGAAAAGGTTTAATTATTGAACTGATTGTGAGAGAACCACAAGATGAGATTGCAACATCCTCAATGCTTGATCCAATAGAACTCTATCGTTGGCATCCTTCATCCAATCAGTCAAAACAAATTTCAAATTTTCATTGTCCTTTTGTTGACAAATATTGACAATTTCTGACAAGGCATTTTCCAATCTTCGATGTTTCAAATAATATTCAGCACGGGCAAGTGCTGCATTCACAGACTCGCCTGATACCAAACCATGCTCTTCAACAACAAAGACTGAAGCGAGTTTCGAAGTCACATATCCAAAGAGTCCAGCATGCGAAGGTGTCAGGGAGGAGGCCAAAGCTTGTTTCTTGACGGTCAAAAATCTATTCCTCAAGTCCTCGGATGAGGCAGCTCCTTCGAGTATGACCTGTTCGGGAATGAGAGCGAGTGCAGTGGTCACAAGATCATCATTTTCAGCGAGTGTCTTCAACTTTTCCACCTCTTTCTTACATGGTTGCTTCTTATTGAGAGTGGCATCTTGGAATGAAATGATGGCTGTTGTGTACTGTTGTAATTTAAGGCTATCATTGAAATAATCAATAGACTCAGCGAAGTGCTTTTCTAGTTGTTTCAATTTGGCCTCAGCCTCTCTCACTTGTAAATCTTTCTTTTGTGCGTGAGAAGAGTAGAGGGAGGAAATATCTTGGGCTTGTTCCTTGAGGGATTGCTCCATCTCAGATGAAAGTCTCAATTTCTCAGCACTCAACTCTTGCGAGAGTCTCTCTCTCAACAATTGCAATTCTGTTTGCTTTTCTGAGAGTTTTGCAGAGAGTTTGTCCATTTCGAGTTTAGTTTGCTCCTCACTAAGTGCTCGCACTCGATTCAATTTTGTTTCATACTCGTGCTCCAAAGTACGTAAGAGTTGATCTTTGGTTGCAAGTTGTTTTTCAATTTGTTGAATACGAAGAATCAATAAATCTCGATCTTCTACTGAGAGAGGACCTTCTTTGGATGCCAATTTAGAGCTATCCACTCGTACCGATGAGTGAGTCATTGCATTCTCAATGGCTGCTGTGAGCGATTGTTTTTCGGAATTGAGCTGTTCGACCTCCTTCTTGATGGCTGTTTGTGAGTTTTCGAGAGTGGTCATTTGTTGGACAATCGAGGATTTCTCACGATGAAGAGCTTCGAGTTGAGAAGCAATGGATTGAAGTCTGTGTTGAGTGTTTTGCAACTCGGTTTGAAGAGCATTTTCGAGTGCTGATCTCTCTTCATTGGCCTTGTTATTGAATTCTTGAATCTTTTCTTCTTTTTCAGAGTTGTTCTCTCCTTCCATGTTGTCCCTATTGGCTGCATTTAAATCACTCAATGCTTGCTTCTGGTAGGCCTTCAACTCTGAAATTTCCTTCTCGAGCTTACGAGCTTTCTCAATATCATCCTTCAAGTACATGAGGACTGCAAGAGAGCCTGCTGAAATGACAGAAAGAGAAAGTAACAATTTGAACAGCAAGGAAGGTGATTTTTTGCTTCCTCCGCTACCTGCTTCAGAAGGAGGTCTTAGTTGATTTTCCTTGTTATATTTGATGGATTCTGTTGCCTTGGTTGTTGTTGTTGGATTGGACGACGATGATGGCGAAGTGGTAGTGCCCGATGATGACGTATTGTTACTGTTGTTGCCAGAGGTGGAAGCTGTTGCTTTGGTGAAACAGGAAGTAGAGAACATAGCGTATTGGTTTTGTTGGTGATGATGGAATCCTGAAGAACAAGTTTTGGCCGATGATGATGTTTTGGCGAGAAGATGATTTCTTCCTCCTGACGATGGTGCTGTGGCCAGCGTGAGTACCACTTGGCGAGAGGCGATTGCTCTTTTCATTTTTATTGTTTTGGATTTGATTAATCGTTGAAAATTTATGAGACTTTTCCAAAAGATGATGAAGAAATTTGAAATTCGAGACAATTTCAGTTGCATGAATGTGGGGACCCCATTCTTGTTAGAATGTTGTTGTTGTTTGTGATCTTTCTAATTATATCATTCAATAAAAAAATGGGTTTATTAAGATTGGTGCAAGCCATTCAAAACGGGAATGTGGAAGAGGCGAAGAATCAATTGTTGCAAGGGAATAATTTGAATTTGAATGAAACAGCTGTAGGTTGTTGAACAATGAGAGGATGATTGAGCATATTATGAATATGTTTGAATGTGATGGATTCTTGATGATCGTCGGAGTTCAGTATGTGAGTGATCATGTTGTATGAGTAGATTCTGAAATATTTGTCGGTTCAAATGTTGTATCAATATCGTTGGATTCTTTCGTACTTCAACCATCTGAATGATTTATGTAGAACGTATGTGGTGTATTTATGAAAGAAGAATGAGAAATATCTCTCATGGTGAACATGATTAGCCAGTACGTGTTATTTCTTGATCTCAAGTTCGATTGAGCCAGCCTTCTCAGAAAGTACGTAGAGTCCATCATTCTTCAATGATGATTTCAATCATTAATTTTCATTCCTTCCAAATTAGTGTGTAAGTTTTGAACGAGGCCTAATGATATGAAGAAACAACTCACAACTGTTCTTAGGTTGTAAGTACAACAAATAAGGAGGAGTTTGAAATGAAATGCAAATACAAATGTAGGGAGTATGTACATAGTAATCCAGTAATAAGCCGCTCACTAACATGTACGACAGAGTGTAAGTGAAGTCGTGTATGACATTTGAATTGAAGGGTCACATTTTTGCAACAGAGTGTAAGTGTTCATATTGAGATGACCGTGTATATTTTGTCAATATTCTCAAGTGGGTATGTATGAAAAAACTGAAATGACTAGAGTGACATTACATTCTTTAGGATGTATGTTTTACATGTTGTTAAAGTTCGCTCTCCATGTTACACTTTACTTAGGGAGTAAGTTGTCCATAGGAAATTTAAATTAATTATTAAGCATCTAAGAAAAGTTTGTAAGTGATTGTGCTTGAATGTTTCCAACAGAGCTCTCAATAATAATGTCAGAGCGTGAGTAGTTGATGTAGTTGAACGTTTTCCCCCCAAATCACCTTTTAACATCAGAATGTAGGTTTTCCTATTTCAAGTGAACATTTTTGAAACCTTATTATGTGAAAATAGGAAGTATGTATTGCTCACATAACATTCAAATTCTTGAAAGAATTCAATCAGCCTGTACGTATGAACTCCGTTTGAAAATGAATGAAAATTAGTGACATGCTGTCATAATTAGGATGTATGTAGACAAGTTTACAATCATTTTCCACAAACTTTCCGATTCCTCACAGGTGGTATGTTTCAGAGAATAATTGAACAATATTTATTCTCACTCTATCCAGATTGTAAGTGAAAGGGTATTTCCAGCATGACCGACAAAATTAACCATCATCTTAATTGATCTCTTAATGCTATAGGGAGTAAGTTAGCATGATGGTTTTTTCATTAATATATCAACCATCTCTGGCTGAACAGGGAGTAAGTATGATGGTGTTCCTTGAGGGGAATTCTTACCTGGAACAGTGGGTATGTTCATCTAAATTCGCGAGATGCATTGTTGCTGGACATGATGCAAAGCATGTAGGTATTTGCTACAATTTGAAAGGTTGAATATCCTTTCCAACAACAGCCTGTAAGTGACAAACAATAGTAGGTCTTGAGAAGAGACAAACTTTATTAGGGAGTACGTATCTTCGAGTTGTAATTTGTTGTCTAGAATCTTCTCCAGAATGATTATGTGAGTATTATTCAGGGGTGAAAAGTTGTGGCAGTTAATATTAATTATGTGTTTGTTGAAGGATGTAAGTATCGTCACAAAATTGAGTCCTGTTATGATACTTAGTATTCTCTGTTAGTATGGAGTAAGTAATCCGAATGATTTTAACTGCGTCAGACCAAGCTTGAAAACATCATCACGCAGGTTGTAAGTATGACAGGTTACTCCAAACAAACATCCAATAATCTCGCTTGCAATGTATTGTAGATGGTAAGTATTACGTTCATTACTGTAATGAATACATCCTATTGGGCATGTCTAGACTGTAAGTTAGGTTGGACATGTCTGTCATTTTCTCAGAAAATTTTTCCTTCACTTCAGGTTGTAAGTTGTGGTTTTGACAAACTAACGTTCTGTTCACACTCCACAGACTGTAAGTGTTGTCAAGTTAAAATTTACGTGTTTGCTCATTTTGAGAAAAGGTCGTATGTTTTTGAAGTTTTCTTTCGGAGGTACCATCTTCTTGTAGTATGTAAGTGTTTGTTCCTTTTTCCCATTGGTCTTCATTAAGGTGTACCTTTTTTCACTGCATACTCTTTTGGTGTACCATTCTCTTCATTGCAGACCCCACTTTATGCAGCATGCCATTTTGGACTAATCGAAGTGGTAAAGATTTTAATTGAGAAAGGAGCCAATGTCAACCAAATCAACTATGGATATGGCGAAGATTGGAGCCCACTTCATGTTGCAGTTTATATGAAACACAAGGATGTGATTGAGCTGTTGATTGCAAATCATGCTGACCTGAATTACAGAGAGAAGGTATGTATTCCATTGTTAGTGGAAAAGGACATGCACTTACTCCACATAGTTCAATCGAACGCCCCTGGATCTTGCAAAGCAAGTAAATGCTTCGGAAGAAATTATTCAATTATTGAACGGATCAGCTCAATGACACTTCCCACAAAATTAGTTTTGTTGATTTGGGTTATGGAAATCATTACTACTACACAGTGTAATTTTGAAAGTAAATGACCATCATGGTGTGGCTTAGTGTTATTTTACCCAACCAAAATACAAAACATTAGTAAGCCAGTGTGGTCGTTGCTCAAATTCATCAAGTCCTTCGAATTCAAAATATTCATCGTCATTCCCCTGTTTCAAAAATGTTTTTGTTTTCCTGAAGGACCTTGTTAAACTTGACAAAATCAACCCAATTTCTTGTATCTAATGTCCCACTCATGTGGATCGTATCATCTATGTACAACCTTTGAATGGGTTTAGATATTTTGTAATGTGAGGGAATGTGACATCCATAATACTCTGCTTCCATTCGCACTCGTTGCAATCGTTCGAAATATTGTACTTGATCATTATTGCCATATATCATTGGAAATACTCCATGTTTAGCACATTCGGTGATAAAACTTTCATCTTGTCGTACAAATAGAGAAATTTCATCTAAATTTTCCCCATTTGAAAGAACAGCAGCCAAAGCAACGTCCTTATCACTGCCATAAAGATCACGTGGAAAGTATTTGCTTATGAATATGTCACCTCTCACTTTTAACCATTCAATAACAAATTCCTTATCTCTAAAAAGAGATTTAAAATCATTATCGTTCATTAATGCTTTCAAAGCAGCATTTGACAAATCTTGTTTTAAAATTCTCAACAAGAAGGACTTGTTTTTCAGTAAAAATTTTTTAGAAGCATGTACAATGCTTGGTGGGTCATTAAGAAATGCTTTCTCAACAATTTCTTCATCCTCTTTCAAATTTTTAGAAGCATATTGAAGAAGAAAGCCATCTGTTGACACCACATCCATCATGTAACTCTTGCATGAAAGAATGTGGTGTGAAGCAAATCGAATGCAGTCAGGGTCGTTTTCTATGGCTATATCTACAATTGTTGTATCGTCTCGCAATTCTTCAGATGCAAATTGAAGAGCGTTTCCATCCTGTTCCACAGCACTAGCCACAATTTGTCGATTCGATCGCAACTCCTTGGACAAGTATTGCAAACAAAGACCATTACTGTTAACTAGTTGCAAAGCCAATTCAAAATCTTGTCGAAATCGTTCACTCGCATGAACAAGTCCACCTGGAAGAGATCGCAACACGTGAGGAAGTGAATCTTTCAATCGATCAGAAGCATATTGTAAACATTCGCCACCATGTCGCAAAGCTTTCATCACAAATTCGGAATCATCTTTCAATTTTTGAGAGGCATACTTGAGAGCTTGTGTGTGTCCTTGTTCAATGAATTGTTCAACCATAGCGTCGATTATTTCTTGATCGCTTTTGAGGGAGTTAGGAATGAACTTCCAAACTAAGGTTCCAAAGTTGTTCATACCTTTGATGAAAAAATTCTTGTCACTTTTCAAATCGTGTGGAATGTTGTGTGCATCCACGTTGAGGTATATCCAAGGAGGAATTCTCATTGAATGATTCAATGGAGAGGTTGTACTATGGATTAATTTATCCATCAATGTGTGATCATTAAGGAATTCCAACGGAATCATGTCATTACTTTCAGAGCATTGAATATTTTGTAATTTTTCCTCTCGTCGTTTAAACCATTTCACAAAACCACGAATTTGATTTTGGAATTTGAGAAAGAGTTTTTGTTGTAGCTGTGTCAAATCATTGGATGCATTTGGAAGAGAACTTATGTTGCTATTTGAAAGATTTGTGTGAAAATCTTTTAAAATTAATTTCACTGGAATTCTTCGGCTTATATCTTGGGCGGGTTTTTGTGGTTGTGGTTGTGAAATAACATCATTAAACGTGGAAATTCCACCAGTAAAATTTCTGAAAGGTCCTGAGTAATTTTGAAAAATATTATTTTGTAGAGGATCTTTGGGTGTCCGATTCGATACGAAGTTTGTTGAAAATTGAGAAGAAATTGGTTGAACATTACTATTATTAAGAACGTCATGCGTTTGCCCACTATTGTTGACATTGGTTTGACTTGAAAATAAAGGACTCATTACAAAATTTGTTCCATTCCATCCATCTCTATGATTGTGTATAAGATTGCAACTCGTTTCATTGTTTTTCACAGAAACATTTCCAAAAGAAGAATTCATACTACCACTTGTTAGCATACTCGGGTATGGCATACCATTATTATTGTTGGAGGTAAAAGGAAGAGAATTAAGTGGGAAAGAAGGAACAAGCATTTTCAAACTATCATAATTTGCATTATTATTTAATAACATGTGAATCAAGAGATTGTTAGAATAATTTACGAAAGAATTCTTCTTCTTTCCTTCGTTCAATAATTCATCCCACGATTCCACTCGGAATTCATAATAACAAGATTGAAAAGGAATGAGCTGGCCAGATCGGAATGGATGAATTTGTTCAAGTTGTTTTTGTTCTACATGTTGTTCAATTTCAAGGGCAATTCCACGTGATGTGGTCGGATCCAAAAAGGAAGTAGTGCGAGAAGACGACATCATGTGGTGTTGGATGTTGTGTGGTTGTGAATATTATTTTTTTCTTTTTTAAATTGGAATTTTATTGGCGCGAAATGTACTGCACAAGAAGGCCATCTCAATAATAAGAGAAGGACAAAGAGAGAGCTCACCATCGTTTAGTAGTTTCTTTTTTCTCTCAATTCTGGTTTGCCCTAAAAATTGAAGGAGAGACCCTGTACAGGCATTGATGTCAAGCGAGAAAGATCTTCCACGCGGAAGAGTACAGTTAAAAATAAATCATCATCAAACAAAAAAAATTATCGAGACTGGAAATGTAGGTTTTCTTTGGAATTAATAAAAGTGTTTGCTTAAGAATGGGTTGATCCGAAACATTAATGCTTTTTTGATGATGTTCTGAATATACTTTTGGTGTTTTATGTATTGAAATGAAACCAATGAAACAATTACATTCTTTTCATCTTTCTGTGATTGGATTGAATGTAAAATGACCATCATGATTTTCTCCACCATTGACAACGATATGAATAGATACACTTATATATAAAAATATAATATGGACGAATTAGGCCTCGGAAAGAAGAAACAATCACCAGGCGGTGCTGATCAAATGGATGTTGATGAAGTCAGCGCTCAAGCACAAGCTACCGAACAACAGGATGAATTGAGCGTGCTTCTCAAACCTCTTCAAGAACTTTCCGAACAAGATCTCTACAAAAAGCTTAAACATATTGAGAGTGAGCTTGAATTTCATGATATCCAAGAAGAATATGTCAAGTACGAACAAAAGAACTTGAAAAGAGAATTATTAAGAGCCAAAGAGGAGGTGAAACGAATCAAATCAGTACCTCTCGTAATTGGACAATTCTTGGAAATGATTGATCAAAATACTGGAATTATTTCTTCAACAACTGGCTCATCGAGTCATGTTCGAATCTTGAGCACGATTGACAGAGAATTATTGAAGCCCAATGCTTCAGTTGCCCTACACAGACATTCAAGTGCTTTGGTAGAGGTTTTACCCCCTGAAGCAGACAGTAGTATTCAATTGGTTGGAGCTAATGAACGACCTGATGTTACCTACGCAGATATTGGAGGTTTAGATATTCAAAAACAAGAAATTAGAGAGGCCGTTGAGCTTCCACTGACACACTTTGGATTATATGAACAAATTGGTATCGATCCACCAAGAGGTGTTTTATTGTATGGACCTCCTGGTACTGGAAAGGTAAGTGGTATTCTTAATGGTTGAAATTGAAACTGATGAATGTCATTATCACATCCTTACATAACATCATTTATTATTGTGTGATATGGACAATATGTTTCTTTTTACCTCTCTTCTTGTTGCAACACATTGCATCTCTGGTTTCACATCGTTCTGATACAACCCAAAATTGCTTGTGTACCTATATGTGAATATTTATTTTTAACATGAACTCTTAACTCCAGACCATGTTGGCCAAAGCAGTTGCCCACCATACCACTGCTGCTTTCATTAGAGTAGTTGGTTCAGAATTTGTACAAAAGTATCTCGGTGAAGGTCCAAGAATGGTTCGTGACGTGTTCAGATTGGCTCGTGAAAATGCACCTGCTATTGTTTTCATTGACGAAGTCGATTCAATTGCTACCAAACGTTTTGATGCTCAAACAGGAGCCGATCGTGAGGTACAACGTATTTTGCTCGAGTTGTTGACACAAATGGATGGTTTCGAACAAACTACCAATGTCAAAGTGATCATGGCTACCAATAGATGGGATACTTTGGATCCTGCTTTGCTTCGTCCAGGTCGTTTGGATAGAAAGATTGAGTTCCCACTACCAGACCGTCGACAAAAACGTTTGGTATTCCAAGTTTGTACCAGTAAGATGAATTTAGCAGAAGACGTTGATTTGGAAGATTATGTTTCCCGTCCTGACAAGATATCATGTGCTGAGATTGCAGCGATTTGTCAAGAGGCAGGTATGCAAGCTGTGAGAAAGAACAGATATGTCGTCACGGCCAAAGATTTTGAAAAGGGCTACAAGACCCACGTGAGAAAGACTGATGGCGATCATGAATACTTGTTACGTTAACTTCTTTGGCTTCCTCCGTGCCTACAAAGTCAAACACTCACCAAATAATAAACTCCTTCGAAAAAGTCTAAGTTATGAATTCGTAACAACACTATCACAGTACCATCAATTCATTTTCACTTGTTGTGAACGAATAACAATTACTGTACAGAAGCACTACGACGTCCTCTAAAAGACAGACCTTCCTATCCAACAGACGCTGATTTGTCGTCGTCAGTGATATGAAGTTCTTGATCTACGTGATGAACTAAAGTTACTGTTATGTTTCGGCTGTAAAAAGTAAAAGTGTTCCGATTCGAACCATTGATCACTGTCACTTGTCTTTACCAACACTGACCTTTTTTACTTTGACAAATCTCTCTTCGCGAAACAAGTTGTCAAACTGATGGAATGATTTGAACTGACTCGAAGAAAGAAAAGAAACATCAATCTCTCCGATTGGAAACGTTTCACAACAACAAACAACAGCAAGAGGTATTCCTTCTTCTTCTTTCATGAGAACGCCAGTTGTCAGTTTTTTTGCTTCCTCTTCATTTGTTCATTTTTGATTTCATTTCGAATACTATTCGAAGAACATCATCACCATCTCAATCCTCGCAGATTTTGCATTCCTTCTCTCAGATTAGCTGGAACTAATTTTTGATCACTCTTCTGTTTCAGCGTTTCATTGAAAATTGATCAACATTATATTGTCATCGTCACCATCCGATCCATCGTTCATCATTGTGTCGACGTTGTTGCAACAACAAAAACACTTTCCGAAAAAAGAGACATCACACTCGTTCGATCCCACACTCAGTGAAGACCTTCGACATCAGTGCATCCGTTATTATTTACTTCTCCACCAGATCATCTTCTCAATCGATCATCTCAACATTGAAATTTATTATCATCCTATTCATCATCGTTTCCATTGTTGTGGTTAAAACATAAAAGAAAGAGAATACATTCCTCCGAACGATCGATCCATCATCGCGGTTGTGTATTATCCTCAGAATCTCGAGAAGTGAAATTTTTGGATACCACTTTTCGACTCTC
Organism: Naegleria fowleri; assembly: GCF_008403515.1. Taxonomy (NCBI): domain Eukaryota; phylum Heterolobosea; class Eutetramitea; order Acrasida; family Naegleriidae; genus Naegleria; species Naegleria fowleri. The sequence goes on along the minus strand of NW_025407995.1, from coordinate 25,583 downwards.
GATATCTTTTTTCCAAAAACAGCACTTTGAACGCCTTGAAAGGAAACACCACCAACAACAAACAACAATTTTTTGTGCCACATCACACGAAAAACACACTCTTTCACAGTAACACCCTCACGTGGTGTCCATCGTCAGCCACCACAGTATTGTTGCGTTGTTCCATTCGACCTTTCGACTGGACAGTCGTGTGTGGCCACAGAGTTTGACCTTTTGCCAACAATTCCAAAACGATCAAATCTTTCCTCTCTTAAAATTTCCAATTCCATCAATTGCAACAACACCACATCACGTATTGAGTACATTGATTACTAATCATTCACCCGAAATTTCCTTATTCACACCAAACTCACATTATTCACATTATTGAATTGGAAATCCAACAAATTTGGAAACCACTACAAGACACTTCAAAAAATTGGCACTGTTGTGAGATTTCAAAGAAGAACCACCGCCGCCACGCCGTTGTTGTTGCCGTAACTTGAATTTACCACCACAACTACTTCCACAAGTGATCTTTATTAATAATTTTGTGAAACAAATTGATTTCTCAAAAAGTGTGATTCTCATCACAGACACGCCACACAGACCGCAAAAAGTGTCTCTTCTTGAGGCAAAAGAATCAACAAAAAAGAATCCACTTGTACTAGTCTCTAGAAGTGCACGAGTCCTCCAGGACGTGACGCGCGACTCATTCAAGTGAAAGCGAATTCGTGCCATTTTCTTGTCATTCTTGTTCCCATGTGACAATTATTCTAAAGATATTTGCATCTACAACAACTCATTCAACAACAAGAACAACCAATTGTCATTCAACAACAACCAATTGTTATTCAACAACGCAAAGAACAATACCTTTTTCACACATTCATGAATCCTTCGAGTTGGAATAATATTAACAACAACAACAACAACTCTTCATCTTTGATTACTGGAAAACAAATTTCTACATCGGAAGGAAAATCAGTGTCTTGCTCTCCTTCTTCGAATTCGTTGTTCACTAATGAAATGATGGCGTCATCGTCGTCTTTGAATGTAGGATCCACTCAACCACAAATTTCACACTTTACAACACCACTCACCAATGAAATGTTAAATTCGATTCGGAATGATATTCACATGACGACGACATCATCATCATCAATGGGCCATTTAAGAAGTAATAATTCTCTAGTATCGAATGTATCTAACTCCATCCTCACACCAACTCCGAGTCTTCCTCTCTCACAACAACAACAACAACATCTGTCAGTAATCATTCCCTCTCCAACCCTTTCCACCTCCCTACATCTAGAGAATTTAAATCCAACCCTCTCAACCCTTCCAACAACAACAAGTTCGACCAGCACTCCCTCTCCTCTCACTCCTTCCTCAACCACAAGTGCCACTTCCACACCTATGAACACATTTCTCAAATTAAATGTCGAAGAACTTTTAGTGGATTTACATCAAGAGCAGCAACATCACCAAATACAGCAACAAACTTTAGGTCATCATCCTCATGTATTGAATCCAAGCTCAAAATTAGTGCCGTCTTGTTCATCGACAACCAATTTGAATAGTTCGATAGCATTTTCACAACAAGTTTCTCAATTTCACACAACGCAACAACCATCAAATCAATCATCATTCACTCAATCCTTCATGACACAACCACCATCTCAAAGAGTCAATTCGAACATGATCCTCTCCAACAACAATACTTCATTTCCGAATCGGATCATGCAAAATTTATATGAAACTCAAAATGCACAACAACCATTATTGCAAGATGTGACATCTTCGGGAGTTTCGAATATCGCATCGACCATGCCAAACTCATTGTTGAATCAAGTGGTGATGAATGCTTCTTCGAGTGCTGGTGTCGCAACTTCGACATGTTCACAAATGTTGTTGCCCAAGCAATTTACAATATTTGGGAATTCTGATGCAGCAACGTCTCTCATGATGTCAAATATCCTTTCAAGTACTCTTCCAAATACTCTTGATGACCAAAGTAGGAAATCGTCAACCACCACACAGTTTGTGCCATCTCCTTTGCCAAGTAGTGGTGGTTGTGCTCCTCACGTGATAAATTCTTTGGCATCATCTTCGTCCACTTCTTCCGATATTCATCAAGCAAATACCACTTCCACTCCGAATGCATTTACAACGTTTCATGTTTCGAATCATCATCACGAGAGTATTCATGTGACGCAATTATCGAGTACGTTGGGAGAGCCAGTGACAGAGTTGAGCATGATGTTTCAAGACGCTCCACCTTACGTTTCGAATCCTCAAAAACACAAATTGACGAAAAAGAAAAAGAGTGGAGTGGCAGGTGACACAACTTCGATGGGAGAAATGTCACCCACCCTGTCACAATCTTCTTCGAAAAAGAGAAGTTCTATTCCTTCGACCTTATCAGAAGGAGGCATGTCGTCAAGAAAGAAGAACAAGATGAGCGGTCAAATGTCGAACATGCAATCGAGCCTTCCTCCCTTAAAAATCATTCCATCCTCATTGACAAGTGTCACCTTTCACAACACCTCTTCACAAGTGACCTCTACCACTCCTACGGCCACCACTCCTTCGAATATTTCCATCTCGAGTGGTTCCTTCATGGGCAGTAGTAGTGGAAGTGGTGGTGGAAATATCCAATTTGTCACTAATGAATTTCAGGAATTCAAATCTGGTCAACATGAAACACAAAAACGACAACGAAAAGAAAGAATTTACAAATTCTATTCGACAGTGCCTTCGAATTTTTCGACAACGACTTCGACGACGGGAGGTGCAAGCACTTTATCAATGAATGAAAATTCTTCAACGTCACAGCAATCACATCAGACACAACATGAAGAACGATCTCCTTCTTTTTCATCCTCTTCTGCAACTCCACCACGAATGTAAATAAAGAATTTGCAATCATTAGGGATGAATTTCAACATCAATTTGCAACCATTAGGGATGAATTTGTCAAGCATGAGAAAGTTTGGAAATTATCTGACACTTGGCATTGATTGCCTTAAAGGGAAGACAACAAAAAAATGACCCAACAACAGCTTTTTGAAAATCAAATTGTGATCATAACCGGAGCAGCGAGAGGATTGGGCCGTTCTCATGCCGTGGCTTTTGCTGGTTCTGGAGCCTATGTGGTGGTTCAGGATATTGATGAAAAGGCCTCCCGAGAAACGGTTGAATATTTGAACAAACAATTTCCGAGTAAGTTGATCATTGAATACATTTATACAAACATTCGAATAAATTATTATAATATCTTTGGATGATGAAATCATATTGTTGTTGTTTTTCATTGAATTGCCGATTTCATTTAAATAATATTATTGATCAATGAACATCATATTCATGATGGGTTGTCTGGGAACGATTCGGAAACAATTATTTTGAATTAATTTTCACATCCATTTTGTATGATCGTCTATGATGACATATAAATAATAATATGTGTCACCAATTAGACAAAAATGGAGCCGTTCGAGCCATCGCTTCCAATCATTCCATAACCATTGGTCCTGAAGGTCCATCACAAATTATTGAACAAGCTTTGAAATCCTTTCCTCCTCAAGCTAAAATTACAGTTCTTGTGAACAATGCAGGAATTTTGAGAGATAAATCCTTTGTGAACATGACCGAAGAACAATGGTCACAAGTCTATTCCGTACACTTGTATGGAGTTTTCTTAATGACACGACAAGTTTGGAACATCTTTAAGAAACAACAGTATGGACGAGTAATTTTCACAACTTCAGCGGCTGGATTGTATGGAAATTTTGGTCAAGCTAATTACAGTGCTTGTAAAGAAGCTTTGTGTGGATTTGCAAGAACATTAGCTTTGGAGAGTGAAAGAATGGGAAATGTTTGTGTGAATTGTGTGAGTCCTTTAGCTGGTACACAAATTTTGCAACAATCCAACATGGAGAAGGAAATGTTGGATGCTCTTAAAGTTGAAATGGTCTCACCTTTGGTTGTGTTTCTTTCCTCTTCGAAATGTAAAGAGAATGGACAAATTTATGAAGTAGGTGGAGGTGTCATTACTAAGGTTAGATATGAACGTGGAGTTCCATTCTACTGTGACACGATTGAAAATGCTCTTAGTGTTGAGGTGATTGAAAAAAATTGGGACAAGATTAACCAATTTTCCACAGTCTCAGACTCAAATATGGATCCCGAAAATTATGGATTTGAAAGAAATCCCAAGAGTGCGGCTGAAAGTTTTCAAAACATTATCAAACATGCAACCAAATTGTCTCAACAAAGTACTTTTTCTGGAGAGGATGTTTTAAAACGTGTTCCAACAACTAAAAGTACCTCCTCTCAAAGTCAGTCGTCATCCACTACGACTACTCCAACAGGACCTAAAATTATTGCTGGACTCCAAAGAGCAGAGTCTCCAAATGATGTTCATGTTGAAGGATACAAGTGCTCTGAATTATTTGGAAGAATGGTCATACTTTTCAAAGAACACACCGATTTGGTTGGTAAATTTAAAGTGACCTATGTGTTTGATTTAATTAACGATCAAAATAAGAATATTAAGAAACAATGGACTCTTAATATCAAAAATAAGGATGATTGTGGTGTGTATTTAGGAGCTCCCGTCACCACAGAAGGAGAAAAAGTTGTAGATTGTGTCATGACCATGACTGATTCGAATTGTTTCAAGATCATGACAGGTCAAATTTCACCACAAAGGTAGGTCATTCTCAACACATTCATAGATAATTTGTTCATGACACAAATCATGATAATCATTTCCATGATGAACTGTCCTTGTGATTGAATCTGATGATGAACGATCATTGACAATTATATATCACAGCGCTTACATGAGAGGAATGGTAAAAGTTAAAGGAAGTATTGGATTAGCCTTAAAATTAACTGGTTTGCAAAAATTGTTGTCTCCACAACCATCCTTGTAAATTTCACTAATGTGAAAACATTGAGAAGTATAAACTCTGTGTTACACATTTGGACAGTTCGAACCATCTAAAAGCCGATTCAATGTTGTTTGTCTCGTTGTAATGATAATAAGTGTTAATTTTTCTCAAACACCAAGGTTTCAAGTCCTCTTCTCGAACTAGAATGTTTCATCTTTCTCAAATGATGCAACTGATCACTTTCGTACCTACTACTTCGGTTGTATTGGGATTTGGAAACGTTTCTCAACATTCATCGGCTGTTTCCTTTTTTGAGATTTTCATCCCTTTTCATTGTCACAACTCATACTTGACACCATTTCCAAATATTGAGAGAGATAGGCGGCTTTTTCACAACCGAAAAAATGTCATCTCCTTCGAGTGTGGAGACCAAATTTTCAACAATAGCCTCCAACATTCTCACCAACAACAACATGAATGTCAACATCACCACCACCTCATATGCCAATCTCACTCTCAAAGATGTTCAACCACTCTGGGTCAGTTATTCCACACTCACCAACAGTTCCTTCTTTTTTATTTGTTATCTGATATATTTTCTAGTGGTTGCTCTTTTTCTTCAACGAGTTTCTTCGAAAAATCAATTAAAGAGAAATCACAAAATTTTACTCACATTGACGGTGATATTTGTGGGTATTCAGACATTCATACAATTGTTGAGAATTGCCAATGATTCGTTACAAGTGAGGGGACGACAATTATTGGAGAGTCAACAATTGGTGGGTTTGCAATTTTTTGTGGCGATGAATGTGATGGGAGGAGTGACAACGTTTTTTACCTTTTCGAATTTTATTTCGTTTTTTATTATTTTGTTTGTGGTTCAGAATATTTTGTAAGTGATTTTTCAAGACTTTTCCAATCCTTTTTGCCATTCAAAAATCCCAATTATTATATAATTATTATTTCTTAATTATTATTTTATAATTTTATTTGAATGGACAATTGTCATGATCTGTCAATCTAGTTGGGAAACTGCAAAATTAGTGCGCTCCATTTCTGAAAAGTCCTTCAAAATCATTCGTGTGACCATATGTGTGGTGAATGTCATTTTCATTGTCTTGACCTTGTCATTGGTCATTCTGACTGGAGTGTGTTACTCACTTTTAGGTTTAGGAATGATTGCAAAGAATGTAGCGACCAGTGTTTTCGTTTGTGTATTCGTCATTGTCGTGTGCATGATTGTTTTTGATTCCATCATGGTTTTGACATCTGGTATTCTCGTCATCAAAACCATCAAAACGACTGCCGCCAACACCGTCAAAGCCATGACTCTTCGACCTCTAGAAAAACAAACCTCTCGTTCTTCCTTTGATTTACAAACCTTCGAACGACGTGTCCAAAGTCCTTTCAAAATCACCTTCGGTCTTCTCATTGCCATGTTAGTTTGCATGTCCATGGAAATCATTGCCGGAGGAATTGCAAGTGCCGTTGCTGAAATTGAAACACTCCGATTGGTGTGGTACATTTTCAATTGTGGAGGAATTTTAATTTTTGCAATCATAATTCTCTTCTTGTTCTTTCCATTGTTTTTTGGAAATGAACATGCATTTGCAGAGATTGAGAAACGATCGAACATTCATTCGAACCATTTGCAAAAACCAGTTCATGTGAATGAATCCGTTGGTTCAGAAAATGCAATAACGAATCATAGTAAGGGTGAGAAGAGTAATAGTCTTCGTAGTATCAATAGTGTGAATAAGATCAATAATAGTAATGAAGAAGATGAAGAAGAAGAATCAGCAACAACGACCGTGTCAAAATCCAATTCCTTGCAAGTTCCAAGTTCACTCTCCCAGAACAAGAGCCTCAATCATTCGACGACGATTTCGACTTGTTCAAATTGCAGCACACCAATGAGTCTTCAGAGTGGTAATATTGGTGCTGCTTTGTGTGAAAAACCCTTATTAGAGAAACATGTTCTTCTTTCCACCATTAATGGTACAACGACCAATGATCCAACACAACAACAACCACTCACTACCACAATGAACAGTTCTTCTTCTCCATGTATTTCTCCTTCGGAGGCCATGTCTTCATCCTTGTCGACAAATGGAGTGGAGAATGTCCAAAAGGATCATGAAGGTGGTTCTTTTTGTGTGTTGATTCGAGAGGAGAAAGAAGAGACTTCTATTAAGGAAAATGAACAAGTGGACTAGGCAGAGCATGATCACCAACAATATTCTTCACCAACAACGACGACAACAAATTTGGATGAATGGTGTCGTTTGTGGCACCAATTTGATCCTCAGAAACAAAACACACAAGATTACAGTACACACGCAATGGATGAAATTCAGAGTCATTGGATGTCTCTTCCAAATGTAATGGGTTCACCTAATTCCATCGATTAATAGTTGGGGCAAGAGAGCAGTTCATGGCCATAATACACTTTAATGCACTACTTTCCATGATGAACAGTGAAATACGATGAGTAATACTATTGTGATGTAAATAAAATTGAAATCTTTTGTCAGTTTTGGAATCTTTTACAAAGGTCAACCATGTTTCACCTTTCTTTGTGACATGTTTATTCAACCGACATTTGAATATAATCTCAACAACCTCAAGAATGATCAAAATATTAATAAAAAATGCTTAAAGCCAAGTCATCAGCAATTCTTCGAGGTGTGAAGTCTTCTTTTCAAAAGACTGTTTCCTGGAAAAGGAGACATATGACCGTGACAACTGGCAGTTTTGCTCACTTTATCAACAATGGAAATCCATCACATATGAAAAGGATCAACAACCGGATGAAGAGTTCCGATTCGCTTCAAGCTTTCATTCATTCATTCATATCAACGACTTATTCATCATTTGTTGCATCTTCCACCTCGTCATCATTAAATCGCACAGAAAAATCTTTTTCGAAACAACAACAACATGATGAAAACAATGACCAAAAACAACACGAACAACAGGATGAAGAATGGAAAGATTTTAGATTATTCAATGTTAGAAGAGCCATCAATATGTTCGGTTTGGCAGGATTTATTTATCTTGGCATGATTGCTTTTTACCATTTTAAGAGACAAGAGGTAAAAAATCATGAAATGATGAAAGTATTACTTGCTGAAGAAACTACCATCAATCTTGCCGATGAAACGAATGTCGTCATGGATCCAGTGACTACAGATTATGAAGAAAAATTATTGAACTTTTACAAACAAGTCTTGTTCTTGATCAAATCGTTTCAGTATATTGAGGAATTTTTTCATCCAGTAAGTTTCTTATTAAATATGTGAGAGTTGTTTTTAGAGTCGTATCCAACACTTGTAAAATTGATTCATGACCATATCAATATATTTCTGAATTCTATATTAGACTCTCATTCGACATGTTTTTGAAATTACAAAATCCAAGAATGAACTCTTGAGTCAAGTGGCATTGGAAATTTTGTCGAATGTGTTTCGAGAGAGAACTTGTCCTCATTTGACACTGGAATATTTCAACATGTCACAAACAAATCCACGCTATGACATCTTTCAATTAGTGTTTGATATTGTTTTGAGAGAGAATGAAGCAACCTCAAGTGAATCAATTCATGAATATTTTAACAAATTCAAATCGAGTGAAAAAAATCTCTCAGAAAAGCAAAAGAAGTCATTGGATCTACTCATGAATCTATTCTCTAACAAGCATTTACTAAAGAAAATGTATTTTTCTGATTCAAAGGAAGAAAATAATGGTGTCTGTAATGAAAAATTGTTGGATATGGTGAAGAATGATCATGCGGTACAACAAGCACTTGCTGTGGAATGCATTCTTCAATTGTTGCGAAGATCCAATAGAGAGGACTTTTCACGAAATATGGAATTGGAAAAACGAGTAGCAATGTATAAATTCTTTTCACAATTTATGGAGACACCTCTAGTGGAAAAGGAGAGAGAATTTTGGGTTCAAATCAAGATCTTTGACAGTGCATGCAAGAAAAAAGATGAAAATCAGAAATTACTGGAAAAGCTTGAAGATTCTCATTCCATCATGACTTCTCTCTTACTGAGCTCGGCCTTTACATATGCCATGCTTGAGAGAAGTCCTCAAGTTGTACTTCAGCGACTCATGCTTGCCAAAACAGTATTCAGAAGTGGTGTCCTTTTTGGATTTACCATGTATCTTGAAAGATATAGAGCGACTTACCAGGAGCAATTGGAAGAGGCTCATGAAGGAATTCAAAGGTCAGATTTGTCTGTATATGTTCAATTATGGAACAATGCTCAATTACGATTCATTTACAAAGATATGCTTGTTTTCAGCTTTGCGTATGGTTTTTTAGGATTCTGGGCTCTTTTGCCCTTGTTGACATCCTTTTATTTCTAAGTGTTTGCATGTGATAGGTGCTGTTTTCAGAAAGTGTGATTGTATTTTACAGTATTACAAGAATTTACAAAACCGATTGTACACCGTGTGATGAAAGCGCTTATTTTTCATTGAGAGTGAGTGTGAAATCCATGAAAGATTTTTCAACCACCGATGAATGAACTGCCAATTGATTCAATTCTTCCGCTCGACTTCTCAAATCCTTAATAAATTTCAAATTCGAGAAACAAATATCCTCGTGACCGTACCAATTAGGATTCGATGGGTTCAATTCACACACGTCATTTTCTTGACATTTAGCTTCCTCATCTTCAATCCATTCGTCAATCGATTCGATTGCTTGATCCAATATTGAGATCATTTGTGTGTAGTTCCTTTCTGTCATGTTTTCTTTTGCTTGTTGCAGATAATCATGAACCATCACTTGTTTTTTGGAAGCCTCGACGATCTCTGATTCTAAAGCATAAACTTCGATGGGTTTTGCTTTTCCTTTCAACTTGACAATATCAACGAACAAGCACAAAAATTTCTTTGAGACAAGATCGTACGTGTTTTGACCGATGAGAATGCTCGTATCGTATCTTTTGTTGAGAGTTTCCAATCGACCTGCTGTGTTTACACTGTCACCAATGGCCTTTAACAACAATTCATATTTTTCAAACAAATAATTTCAACGAAAACAAAATGGCTCAACTCTTGAAACTTACCGTATAATTGAAACGATCTTTCGAACCCACATTTCCAATCATGGCGTTTCCTGTATTGATACCAGCTCTTATTTTGATTTGTGGCCATCCTTCTCGTCTACAAGTTTCTCTTAATTTTTCGATTCCTGCCATTGCTTGGAGAGCAGCGTGACAACAGCTCTCTGCATGATCTTCCACAATTTTCAATGGATGTGAAAATAGGCTCATAGTTCCATCTCTTTGAAGGACCAAATTATATGGATTTTCCAACTGACTAAATCATACTTACCCAATGAATTTGTCAATAACTCCATTATTTGCCTCGACAGCCTCAGTAATAATTCTAAAATATTCAGAAAGTACTTTCAACAAGATCGAAACATGTGCAGTCTCTGAAAATGTTGTAAAATCTGCAATATCTGTAAACATGATAGATGTGCTGCAACTTGTGACACCCACTTTGGCTGCAATACCATTTCTGACAATATCTTTCACAATATCTCTCGGAATGTACTTGATGAAGGAATGAAGAGCACTTTTCACTAATTTTGTGGAACCTTGAAGCAAGTGCAATTCATGAACTGTTTTGAGCAGTTTTGAACTTTTCACTTGTTCCACTTCAAGACGTGAAATTTTTGACATGTCTCTCGCAACTTTCATAATTGAGTACGAAAGAAGTTGAGTCATGGCTATGGCTATAATAGTTCCCAACACTACCAAGATGATTGAAAGTGAAAGAAGTTCTGGAGAGCTTGTGAATACTGTTTTGACAAATCCATAATTTTCAGTGGCCAAAACAATGACCCAATCCAATCCTTTACCATCATTGAGAAATTGTAGAGATACTCGATATTGGTCAATATAAAACACTTGTGTTCTATTAACGGTCGCGAGTTCTGACAAATTTCCATTTTTGGGATCTTTCAAAATAATATTTTTGGACATGAGAATGGGAACAATCTTCGCAAAAATAGTATTCGTTGCATTCATATGAACTCGACTCATATCTGTAACATTTATCGCTGAAACTCCAATCGATGTAGTGAGAATATATCCACTTCTTTCAAGAACGACAATTTGCATTGATTTCGTTTGCATGTCCCGATATTGCTTAATAGTGTCGTTAAGGACATAATCGAGTTGATACAAATCAAAGTGTGCAACTAATATTTGAGTGATTGGAACTTTGGAAATGACATTATTTGAAGTGGAAATGTTGTAAGTGTTAAAGTTCACCGTAGTTGCAGCCCCGATCGAAATGCTGTTGAGTGCAAAGTTGTTATAAACAGTACTCCATGCATAGTCAGGAAAGGTTTTTGTAGAGCCTGCCAAATACCTGACGATGGTGTCACAAGAATTTCACAGTTGTGATGTTGAACGGCCGTAGAAAAAGAATAAAATTTCACTTACCAAGGACGTTTTGTTGGATCAAATCCAGTTGAAGTCTGCATTAAGGTTTCTGCCTGATAATACTTGTCATAGGAGTAGAGTTTGAGAATTCCATCACCATTAGCAAATCCAACACGATTTCTAACAGCTGACATTTCAATATTTGCCAACATTTTTAAACTATTCGCATAGTGAAAAATTGTAGCCATGTCATATCCAAGTTTTGTAGGAGCAAAAACATTAATAATCTTTCGAGAATAGATCGACCAATCAAAGGTCTCGTTTTGAAAATGATTGACCACTGACAGTTGTTCATGCAATTGTTCGAGAATTGTTTTAGAGTTTGCCATGTGAGCTGCGATATCTCTGTAAACGGAATCAGATTGAATGGTGGCAATATTATCGATGGATTTCTCCCCACTACAATGAACATCATTGGATGGAAGGTTGCGTTCATTTGATGACACATGACAGTACGTCATGATCAATCAAGAAACGTGGTAAAATGAAACATGCCAAAATAAACACAATGTTACATTATAAATGACTGATCACTTCATACTAACCTCGAGTAAATAAGAAGTATCATCGAGCCAATACAAATCGCGGTCTGCAAAATGAAAATTGCCAGTAAAATGTTTTGCAAGGAATGAGGAGCTGGACAAATTGATCTCAGAAACCTGCTCGTTTTACTTTTACCTTCCGCGTTGAGGTTGGCATGGAAGGCCTGAGCAAAACTCAAACTCGAGGAGTCATGGGAAGCTGAAAGTGATCCTAAAGACGAAGAACTGTCACTTGTCGTGTAATTTGGAAGTATTACTGGATGTACTTTCAAATTGTCTTTCATGTTGATTTTTTCTGTTGTTGAGGAGATATCACAATAGTATTGTAGAACATTGTTACTATTGATCAACTCAAACCCATCCAAATGAGGCATTTTGACCAACTATTTCTAGTTGTGATATCTCTTTGTACAAGAAGCACATCTCTCCACAGGTGCGATTTGAATTTTGAAAGAGGTCTTGAACACCATTTATGCATGCAGAGATAACATTGTTGTAGTTGGTGATGCTTTGATACATTCCATTCGAACCAAATACAACGTCCATTGAATCTCTGATTAGTTCATGGACGAATAGTAAGGTTTTAAAGATGAGTGTTCATTCATTCACTGTCTATCATTCCAATGAAAAATACTACATCAGGGCGATGAACTCATAAAAATGTTTGCACATATCAACTACTGTAGATTTGGAATATTCCAAAAGAATTTTTATCATTATATTTTACAATTTACAGAGATACATAGCCACGACGACTACATCTATGCTAAATTGTAGGTCTCTTCAATTTCCTTCAACATGTTGAATCCATATAATTTTCACCATTCCATTGTTGGTTGTATTTGTCAGGATTTTCTTATAGAGTGATGCTTTCAAACTATCGAGAGCATCATCAAAATTTGGACTGATCATCATTTCGCAAATTTCATTCAAAATGGAGGACATGGAAACCATATGGGAATAACTGTCATTTAAGAGTTGATGACAAATTTTCCCATCATCATTGATATTACAATGATAAATTTTGGTTTCAAATCGAACATAAGGAGGCACATTGGGATAATCTTGTGGAAATTCGACATAGAGGAGGAAATATTTGTTGGCATAATTTGATCCATAGGTCCCTTAAATACAATTTTCCAAAATGAGTAGTTTTGTTCATCCACAAGTTTGACTTCTTTCATCATTGGATATTTTTCCATGTCTTTTAACATATCATATTTCTCAGTGGTCACTCATTCAATGTTGCCATAGGCATGTGGAGCTCTCATTTTCAATTTAAGCATCGCCTCTGATTGAAATAATTCCATTTAATCTCTTACAAAACACTGGGTTTTGAATAATGGCACTTGTGTAAATATCTACAAGATTAATACCATCATAAAACTCCTCATGGTCTGAAAGAAAAACACATTACTGTAATCGAGGAGACAATTTTCATAGTCATGTGTTTTACAGTGTTGCAATAATTATTTTGATTCGGTCATCTTTACACGATCATCAACCAATAGTATTCATTATTAGTGTATGTGATGAAGTATCATCAATTGATTTGGTAAATTTTTGAATGACTCGTTTTTGATGTAGTGATCATGGAGTGAATTTGACCACGCTATTGTTGTTGTTATTGTCAAAAACTACTACTCTCCTTGTTTTTGTGATTTATTCAACAATTTTCAAACCCTAAGAGTTTTTCAACTTGAAAATTTCTCAAGAACGTCCACAGTAACTTGATTGAGTGTCAGCACTGTTCACTTGATCAAAAGATTCATCAAATGATAGGAGGTGATTATATTTAAATATAGAAGCTTTGACGATCATTCCGAGAGTGAAGGAGGAAAAATATGAACTTGAAACCGTCACTACAAGTGTACAATAACATTTTCAATATGTATGTATTGAGAAAAGTTCATCACCATTGTCAAAATGAGTTGTCTTGATACAATTCATTCAGAAGCAAAGACCTCACGTTACTTCGTGTCTGAAGAGGTGATGTATCCAACTGACCCTATTAAAAAGTTACCTTTGGACAACACTCCAAAATTTGTGGTCCTTGATTACACTGAGCATCAACAAAATTTATTAGATGAATTCGCGAGCAACAAGTTGAAAAGAAAGGCATCCATGTTCCCTCTTACGTCCGAGCAGAATAAGGATATGGAAATCCTTCAACAAAAGAGGACAAAATATCGTTCCACAGCTCTCCCTATGGTGAGTGAATGTACTGATATCATTGAAGAGATGAAAAAAGAATTGGCAGAAAGGAAAAAGGAAATTTTTGATTTGAATAAGGACAATGCGGAGATGAAGAAGGAAATTTTAATGCTGAAGCAGAAAGAAGAGATGATGATGAGGGATAAGGAACAGATTGAAAAGGAGGTTCTTGATTTAAAAGTTTCCGTTGGTGTTAGAAAAATAACTCCTTTCTTCGTTCCATTGAACATGACTAACCCAGAAAAATTTGGATTTGTTAGAAGTTTTTTCACCTTAAACGATAATGAATTTAAGCAGAAATATTTGTGTAACGTCGACAAAGCTATCGATGTTTGTATATTAATAGGACTAGAATTTGAGAAAATTTCAAAAGCAACGGATTGGGAGAAATATGAATATATATATTCATTCCTTACTAAAATTCTTAACATCGAATCTCTTCCAGAGGACACTGGATCTCAAAGCGACAACAAACTCAACGAAAGCGAACTGGATGATTGAATGGGATTAAAACTGTGCTTCACTCAAATACTGTGAATAACCCTCTTTAAGGAACAAACATTAATAAGTGTGATAACTAATGCCGTTCTGGTGAGATGAGAACTTTAACATGATCATAAAATTTATTATGCTTTCCATGAAGTTGTTCACTTGCATTAAGCTACATATTTTTCTAATATCGGTTTCATGTGATCTCTTGGGATCAAGTACAATGGATGACTCTTTGAGTCAATATACAACATGGATTGGTCATGTTTGCTTTCTGGGAATTTGTCGGGATTTTCGTGTGTCAGTCTGAAGTGTCTTGCTAAATTGACGAGGGAGAGATGCAATTCAGTGCTTGCAATTCGACTACCAGGACATTTTCTGGCCCCGATTCCAAATGGAAGACTGTTATTTATGTTAATATATTAAAATATGTCATCACACAAAATGAGTTCCCATCCAAACGAATGATCTTTGCAGCTCATATGAAAACTCTACACTTACCTGCTGTACATAGATTTTGGAGCCAATGAATGTCCCTTTTCATGTCTCTCTGGAATGAACTCTTTGGCACGAGGAACAAACTCTTCTCTCATGCTTGGATGATAATTCATAATTAAAATTCGAGTATCCTTTGGAACTAAATATCCATTCACTTCGAGGTCTGTGGAAGTCCATCTGCCACTTGTCATGTAAGAGAAGGAATTCACTCGGAAAGTTTCATCCAAGAAATGCTTCACTAGTTTCATCTTCTTATACTGCTCCCAGGAGACTTGAAGTCCATTCTCAGATAAGAATTCTTCAGCAGTAGGTTCTCCAAACACTTCCTTCAATTCATCATACAATTTATCTTGATATTCTACATGATGAGCCAATCGATACATTTGATTGACCATAATTCGAGAAGTCACATCAACACCACCATTCAAGAAGGAGCTCAACACTCCCTCACTTTTCTTTTCTGCATTTTCCATTCCAACAGCACGTTCATCCACAAAGTCTTTCAATCTTGGAAGTTGTGGATTTGGATTTTTTTCATACATTTTAATCAATTTCCTACTTCCATAATAAATCTTATCCATAATTGCTTCCATTTCCTTGTACTTCTTTGTTTTGAAATATTGATAGATGGGTGGTTTGCTGTCCAATTGAAGAGTGAGATCAGTACCACGAACAGCAAGGTCGACAAATTCATAAATGGTCCATGGCATTTGTTTTTCAATTTCATCAGTCACCTTCAAACCCAAGAAGGTTTTCACAACAGATTTAAACGTATACAAGGAAGTGACATCAAAGGCATTGGGAAGCTTGTACCTTGGAGTGTCATCGTTTTCACTGCCTTCCACTCTCTTCAATTTACTCACAAGAATTCTCAAAAAATCCCCATTGAGTTCGGTAATTTGTGGTAAACTGACCTTTTCAAGATTTTCGGGTTTCATGGCCACATTGAAGAGGTTTCTAATTTCTTGCCAATTCTCATGGATGGTCATTTCTAAAAGTCAAATCATCGATGTGAAATAAGACCATTCAAATTTTAGAATGTCAAATCATTTAAATGTGTGAAATTTTGTTCATAAGGATGGAACAAGAGTGTCTATGAATGAATGAAACACTTACCCATTGGAGCCAATGCAATATCTCGTTGTGACTTGTAAAAGCGATACGACTTTAAGTGCTCTCTCTGCTCCTCCTTTTTAATCAAATCTTCAATAATTGCTGGATGAGAAATGAGTACCATTCGTTTGCCTGGCATACTGAGACGAACGATATCTCCATACTTTTCACACAACTCATAAAAGTAAATACTTGCAATTCCTTTGTGTTTGATCAAGTCGAGTAAATTACCAAGAATTGGCAATGGCTTTGGTCCAGGAATTTCATCGAATGATTTTAGAGGTGTCTTTGGACCAGTGTTTGCAGAGTGGTAGGGACAACCGGCCATTGTGTTGTTGTTGTTGGAAGAATCCGAGTCCTGCAAAGTAGTTTCTGCTGTTTTGGAGTGAATGGGACACTTGGAGGAGGCAACGGATTGCTCGGTATGGAGAAAATCGAGTGAGATCAAATGGTGGTGAACGGATCGAGTTCTAAAAGCACCACATGACAACATGAATGAATGATGTTGATTCAAAGTGGTGGTTGTCTTGTTCAAGAGAGACTCGGCCTGATTACGAGTGATCATTGAAGAACGAGATGACATTTGTGTGGCCTTCAATGAGGATGACAGAATTGCACTGGTAGCTCTTGAATTCATTTTGTGGTGTTTTGGATGTGAGGAGTTTTTTCTGGTGTGACGATTGGCAAGAAACGGATTGTGTGAGTTTGAAGAGAACCAATCCTTGATCGGAAATAGTAATACAAATCCAAGAAAAATAAAAATGAAACAAATTTGTGTGGAATGTCTCTTTATATTCTCCAATAGGGCATAATTGTACTTTGGGATTCTTCTTTGTGAAAACTACTCATGAATCTTGTGGTTCTCTTCCAATTTTTGTGATAAATGTCAATGCTGTCCCTTTTAAGAACATACCGAACGTAAGAAAAACTTGAAGATGAATTGACATTCCGAAAGATGTGAGAAAATCGTATTATCGATAATGACATCATTTGGAAGAAGAAAGAGTGATGTCATTTTATGGCAGACAAGGGGGAAACATGTGGATGAGCAATGAAAGATCTTTCACATGTGAAATAATTCATAATTTGTTCAATAATTTTTTCATCATAATGTGTGAACAGGATCTGTGTGGATACTAGTATGGCAACATTCACACAATTCACACAGCATAAATCTTTCGAGTGTTGTCATAAAATGGAAATCAGGTAATTAATATTATTAATATTGTATGATTATTAATATTGTTCTACAGAACGTTGTATATTGCATCGTTGAAGATTTGAATCTCTCTAAAGTTTTCTGCCAACAAACGGTTATGATGACGTTTTTTGACAACCACCAACTTGAGAGAGATTCAAATCTTCAACGATGCAATATACAACATTTTCTTGAGATTTAGAATCTAAAAGGAAGTTGTTGAATTCAAACTGACCTATCCTCCCAACGGTAATATCCGTTTTCAAACGTTTCAGTTGTGGCCATTTACAGATGATCATTTATAGATGAGTACAACCAGCTTAAAAAATTTCAAAACAGTAGATCCTAGCGGGTGATCCTTCTCCGAATCGATCCTTTATCATGGTGAAGAGATTTTCTGGAAAGAGGCCTTTGATGGCTGTGATTGTAGCCGCATTGATGATGATCGCAGTGATAATCTTCACTTGTGTTGTTCGTGCTGCTGAGGCTGATACATGTACAAATTCCACCGACTGCCCAGACCATTACGCATGCCGACAAGATCGTTGCGTTCCCGTGTGTTTTGATATCCCTGCCGTCATGTCTTCCATGGTGTGTGGTGGACATGGTCAGTGTATGAGCCCTAATAATTGTACCTGTAATGCCGATCATTATGGTCATCAATGCCAATGTGTACGTTCTGGATCAGCTGGGTTGGACGAGAGTTGCCTCAATACGACAAGCAGCAACACTCCTCCATTGAAATGCAATGGAAATGGAGTTCTCAACATGGATGCTCTCACCTGTGAATGTCAAAACGGTTATTCTGGAGAAAGATGCTCGACTCCACAAATTAACTCAAAATGTGGACCATATGGCTCCTTAAAACCCAATACTGGAACTTGTATGTGTGAAGAAGGTTATACTGATCCTAATTGTTCGCTCTATGCGCCCGTACCTCAATGTGTGCAGTACAAGCTCGAAGATTTGAATTCCAAATGTGCCCCTCATGTTAAATATTTGTATTTGAATACTCTATTCAATGATAGTGCATTGAATCGGGAACAATTTGAAGCTCAAACTCGAAAGGGATTCCTACGTTTGTCTCAATCTGTGGATGCCATGTATGAAAGAGCAAAACAAATGACGAATGATTGCACGAGTGAAGCTTGTCGGGTTGATATGCTGAAATTTATATGCTCCTACATATATCCTGCTTGTATTCATGTTACAAACAATCCTTCAATGGTTGTTTCTGCTGGTATGTGTAAAGAATCATGCATTCAAACATTGAAGCCACACTTAAATGAGAGTCAGTACAATTCAGTGTGTGAGTCTTTATCTGATTCGGATTGTGTGGCCTATCCTGATCCGGGACCTCAAAACAACTTCTGTGGACCTCATGGTCAACTTTTAGAGAATGGAGTTTGCTCTTGTGAAGAAGACTACTTTGGCAGTGATTGTTCCATTTATATGCCTTCACCACAATGTAGAAGTTATCCGCATGATCGACTCAATCCAAAATGTTCTCCCTATGTAAATTATGAATATTTGAACTCAGTGTTCCTTACGAACACCACAAGCGACCAACAATCCTTCGATCAAAATGTGAAATTGGCATTGACAAGCATGTCCTCTCAAGTAGATCAAATGGTCACCAGACTAGAACCTTTGTGTGCAAATAACGACGAAGCATGCAAGAGAAGAATGACGAGATTTTTGTGCATGTACATTTATCCAGCATGCAAGAGAACACAACCTGTAACTACGGACCAGGTTCTAGTTTCTGCTCGCATGTGTAAATCATCCTGCACGAATACTCTTTCACCTTTTGCTCAATCGGACTTGATGAGAATGTGCAACGAGTTGAAAGAAGATGTCTGTATGACTATTCCTCAAGACAATGCCAACACTTATCGATGTGGAGGTTTACTTCCAAGTGATGAAGATGTTTGCCATGGTAATGGTGTTTGTAACGCTGGTTTTTGCGTTTGCAATCCTGGATATACAGGTGCTTTGTGTGATCGTTATGTTTGTCCAAATAATTGCAACGGTAAAGGCCAATGTGTTGGACCCAATCGATGTGAATGCTTCTCAGGTTATACCGGATCGGACTGCTCTCAATTTACACTCCGTCAACAATGCGTCCCCATTCCTAGCACTGCCATTCCATTCTGTAAAAACTATGGAGTGAATTATAATGTATTGAACTTGGATTATTCTGTGGGAGCAAAAAACTCATCTCATGCCATTCAAGTTTTCATGGATTCTGTGGGTGCAGCAGATCGACAAGCACAAAACAACTATGAACAGTTCATGAATACTTATAATTTGTGCAATTCATCGGGTCCATGTGAAACTGGTGCTCTTAAGAACTATTTCTGTTTGCAACAATTCAAGTTATGTACGAGTAGTAATCCAAGGATGCCTTTATGTCGATCGGTGTGCCAACAAATTGCAACCTCTAATAATGTTACCTTAAATTGTGATTTATTACCAACCGAGAGTTGTAACTTTGGTGGTTATTTGCCAAATAGTGTTACTTGCTATGGCCTGAGAAGAGACCATCCACAAGTATGCTCTGGAAGAGGTCAATGCATCGCTCAAGATCAATGTCAATGCTCGACAGGTTTCGGCGGCAACAACTGTGATAAATATATTTGCCACACCAAATTATCGAATGATCCATCGGTATGTTCAGGCAATGGTACTTGTGCATTCAGCGATTATTGTCAATGTCGACGAGGGTACACTGGTCGATTGTGTGACATTCCAACATGTAATGGCCTCACGGATGTCATGGGTGGATGTTCATGGAGAGGCAAATGCGAAGCTGTCGATCGATGTGTTTGTGACTCTCCTTCATTGGAAGCTTCTTCGTTTTGCTCGAGATGTAAGCGAGGTTATGAAGGACCTAATTGTGAATATCCTGAATGCTTTGGAGTACGTGCCAATTTCGGAAATGTTTGTTCTGGGCGAGGTCGATGCACTGGTCCAAACACTTGTGCATGTGATTCAGGTTACTCTGGAAATGCTTGTCAATCCTTTTCATGTTTTGGAATTGATTCTAAAAGTTCATTGGTTTGTGGAGGACATGGAAGATGCATCGCTCCAGACATGTGTGTATGTGAGCCAAGATGGAACGACGGTGTAAATTGTACCTCATGCAGTCCAGACTATAGTGGGTCTCAATGCGAGAATCACTTTTGTAACAAGGCTACCACATGTAACAATCGAGGAGAGTGTATCAATAACGAATGTTCATGCTATGGTAATTTTGTTGGTCGATTTTGTGAAAAATGTGCTCCAGGTTATGTTGGAGAAAATTGTGATATTGTGTGTAGCTCTTCATTGAATTGTTCTTCAAATGGAGTGTGTACAAGGAACGGAACCTGTGAATGTTCTCCTCGATTCACTGGTGCCAAGTGTGACATTTGCTCCGGTTCATGGTCTGGTTCAGCCTGTATGTTTAGTTTACCTTCAGTGTTGACCTTCAGTGCGAATGGTGACAAACTTATAGGAACCTACTATTCCTCTATCAGAAGACGAGTCGAATGTAATCATTTAATGACAGATGTCAGTCTTGAAAAGGTTGGTGGTGAGGAAGCTGACTGTAACTTGCTGATAGATGGAAACTTTGAAATTGTCTTGGGTCCTATTGCCTCTGTGACTAGTGGAGATGTTCTTTCATTCTATCAAGATCCATCCAAGGGAGACTCCTCTCCTGTTGTGGATGTTCCTGTTGCTGCAGGTTCATTCAGTCCAACACCACCAACAGCTATTCTCTTTGTGGAAAAGAATGTCGTGTCAGCATGTGATCGAGTGGTGCTCGATGCTTCAGCTTCAGCCACGTTGGATGGAAGAAGATTGCAATATTTTTGGTCTGCCACGAGCGCTCCATCGAGTGATATGCTTTATTCACTCAATGAACGTTTATCTCAATACAAGTCCTCCATCCTGACGATCGATGCTGCCATGCTTGAAACAGGTACTTACACATTGGAAGTCACAGTTCAAAGTTCTTTCAATACCTTATCAAAACAATCTGCTTCGTTTGATGTTATTGGAAATGCTGTTCCAACTATTTCATTGAAGGAAGGATTGAGCCCAACAGTCAATATCGGCTCTCTCTTTTTGATTAATGCACAAATTAGATTCCCAACATGCTACAATGGAAATCCAAGACTGACAAGATGGAACTATACACTAGATGAAACCATGAACTCAGTCTCTCCTGTGACTATAAAATCTAGAGATGGAATTTTAGTATTTGGTCAAGGTTACACTGTACTTCCCGTTGAGGGTGATTATTACTTTTCAGTGATAGCTCAAGCCGATCAGGCTCAACCTGCTTCATTACGATTCAAGGTTACTGCTGTTGCAAAACCTTTACGTGTGAAATTTGATATCTTTGATTTCACTCAATCGACCGACGACATTTTGTCATTCAATGTTTTGACCTACGACCCAAGTGCCACCAGTGAAACATCCTCTCTTTCCATTTCATGTTTTGATTTGGTCAACGCAGTGGAGTGCACAAATATTTTATCTCCCATTCAAACTCCATTCTCTAGAAAATTTTTGGAAGGAAAGTATAAATTTACAGCCACCTTTAGCAAGGGTACAAGAAGTAGTAGTGCCTCATTGACTGTTACCGTTGTGAATAGGGCCAGAGATTCAATGATCAGGCTTTCCATTGTTGCCATGTCCATTGGAATGTCCAATCAAGTTGCAGACCTGACTGCTGTGGATTCATCGAAAGACTTGGTCCTCTTATCTAAATTCATTGATCACGTCTCAGATCCAATTTATTTATGGGAAAGTGATGATTTACCATTGGATAATATTGACTGTACTTCAAGTTATTTGAAGATTCCAAAAGTTCTATTGGCAGGTACTTTTACGATTCGTTTGACCGTTTACGATGATGCTGCACGAACAGGAACTGCTTCTTTAACCTTAATTGTGAATAATCCACCAACTAAGGGAGTGTTTGAAGTTAGCCCTAGCAGTGGTGTTGCGCTGAAAACTCTTTTCAACATAGGTTGTTCAAATGGTTTCAGTGATCCTCATTTACCTCTCACTTATCAATTTTTCTATTTTGACCAATTACTTGGGGACTGGAAACAACTCAATGATCGATCTGAAAGAAAATCCATCACATCTCCTTTACCTGTGGGTGGTGCAGATGGCAACCTTTTAAGGATTAAGGCTGTGGTTTATGATTCCAAATTAGCTTCTACGTCCGTCGAAACAAGTGTGGTTGTGACTGCTCCATCTGTGCAAGAGGCAACATCCATTCTTTTGAATGCTACCACGCAAGGAACAATTTCACAATCCACTGCTACTGCTGCATTGGATCTTCTCAAAACTATTCAAACAAACGATTCGTTTGTCATCAGCCAAATGAAAGACGTTGGCACTCAATATGTTAATGCATATTTTGAACATGTCGAAGAACAAGTGGCTATTTCAGGAGAGACCAGCGAAAGTGTTTCAGCCAAAATTAATGTCATCAATACGGCAAGTTCCAGTTCAGCCTATCTTCACGACTCCACTTCGTCTACTTTGATTTCTAAACTTTTAAACACAACCTCCACAATTTCAGCTTCTGATACAATTAATACTGAATCAAATACCTTGGATTTCGCAAAACAAGCCGCCGATTCTCTTTATGAACGTGTGAATCAAGTAGTAGGAGCTCAAACAACAAGAAAAGTTAAAGCCTTCCAAAAAACCGATTTCGATAATTTGAAGCAAATTTATTACAAGCTTTTATTGGCATACACGAAAAATTTGGCTCCAGACATGCCTGCCACACGGTTGAATGCTCAAGGAATTCTCGGTTACAATCGAAAACTCAATGCGGTGACATTGAATGGTTTATCTGAAATTATTGATGGAAAGCACAAGTATGAACTATCACGAAACTTTTCCAAGCTTGCCGAAGTGGCCTCTTACTCGACTGTAAACATTGTCATGAAGGTCTATAACATGTCTGCTGCTTTATCCGAATTTGCTATTCGTTCCTTAAATATTACTTCAAAAGTGATTGATTTTTCAGTCATGCCGGAT
Source organism: Naegleria fowleri (assembly GCF_008403515.1). NCBI lineage: Eukaryota > Heterolobosea > Eutetramitea > Acrasida > Naegleriidae > Naegleria > Naegleria fowleri. The sequence continues at coordinate 2,122 of NW_025407995.1, read as the reverse complement.
CAAACTACCACCATTTCAATTCGACATCAATCAAGTCCAATAGCCAACATAACTTTTGAGTCTGTGAGAAATAATGTTTTGCCAAAATGTATGATAGATCAAGCTAATGAAACTTTGGTTTGTAGATTTTGGAATGATGCAACCAAGACCTTTGACATTTCACCCGACTGTATCATTGTTGATAAGAATACTACCGATAATACTGCTGTTGCTGTGGTGAAAAGAACAGGTATATTTGTCTTGACGAGTGAGAAACAAGCCAGTCCACCTCATCTCTCTTCTACCGTTGTGAATGGTGGTTCTGTCTTTGGTGGCTGTTTTTTGTTGATATATCATTTCCTTTGGAACGTTGTGATTGGTTTGATAATCCACATCTCGTGCAACGTCAAATAAACATTTATTTGGGTTTGGGAATATCGCCCATTCAGTGATCCCAAAAATTTGTAATTATCAAATAAACAACATGAGGCCAAAAGACTTCCATTTGGACTCCACCTAATTGCATTCTTGGGTTTGGGTTTGGGTTTGGGTTTGGGTTTGGGTTTGGGTTTGGGTTTGGGTTTGGGTTTGGGTTTGGGTTTGGGTTTTGGGTTTGGGTTTTGGGTTTGGGTTTTGGGTTTGGGTTTGGGTTTGGGTTTGGGTTTGGGTTTGGGTTTGGGTTTGGGTTTGGGTTTGGGTTTGGGTTTGGGTTTGGGTTTGGGTTTGGGTTTGGGTTTGGGTTTGGGTTTGGGTTTGGGTTTGGGTTTGGGTTTGGGTTTGGGTTTGGGTTTGGGTTTGGGTTTGGGTTTGGGTTTGGGTTTGGGTTTGGGTTTGGGTTTGGGTTTGGGTTTGGGTTTGGGTTTGGGTTTGGGTTTGGGTTTGGGTTTGGGTTTGGGTTTGGGTTTGGGTTTGGGTTTGGGTTTGGGTTTGGGTTTGGGTTTGGGTTTGGGTTTGGGTTTGGGTTTGGGTTTGGGTTTGGGTTTGGGTTTGGGTTTGGGTTTGGGTTTGGGTTTGGGTTTGGGTTTGGGTTTGGGTTTGGGTTTGGGTTTGGGTTTGGGTTTGGGTTTGGGTTTGGGTTTGGGTTTGGGTTTGGGTTTGGGTTTGGGTTTGGGTTTGGGTTTGGGTTTGGGTTTGGGTTTGGGTTTGGGTTTGGGTTTGGGTTTGGGTTTGGGTTTGGGTTTGGGTTTGGGTTTGGGTTTGGGTTTGGGTTTGGGTTTGGGTTTGGGTTTGGGTTTGGGTTTGGGTTTGGGTTTGGGTTTGGGTTTGGGTTTGGGTTTGGGTTTGGGTTTGGGTTTGGGTTTGGGTTTGGGTTTGGGTTTGGGTTTGGGTTTGGGTTTGGGTTTGGGTTTGGGTTTGGGTTTGGGTTTGGGTTTGGGTTTGGGTTTGGGTTTGGGTTTGGGTTTGGGTTTGGGTTTGGGTTTGGGTTTGGGTTTGGGTTTGGGTTTGGGTTTGGGTTTGGGTTTGGGTTTGGGTTTGGGTTTGGGTTTGGGTTTGGGTTTGGGTTTGGGTTTGGGTTTGGGTTTGGGTTTGGGTTTGGGTTTGGGTTTGGGTTTGGGTTTGGGTTTGGGTTTGGGTTTGGGTTTGGGTTTGGGTTTGGGTTTGGGTTTGGGTTTGGGTTTGGGTTTGGGTTTGGGTTTGGGTTTGGGTTTGGGTTTGGGTTTGGGTTTGGGTTTGGGTTTGGGTTTGGGTTTGGGTTTGGGTTTGGGTTTGGGTTTGGGTTTGGGTTTGGGTTTGGGTTTGGGTTTGGGTTTGGGTTTGGGTTTGGGTTTGGGTTTGGGTTTGGGTTTGGGTTTGGGTTTGGGTTTGGGTTTGGGTTTGGGTTTGGGTTTGGGTTTGGGTTTGGGTTTGGGTTTGGGTTTGGGTTTGGGTTTGGGTTTGGGTTTGGGTTTGGGTTTGGGTTTGGGTTTGGGTTTGGGTTTGGGTTTGGGTTTGGGTTTGGGTTTGGGTTTGGGTTTGGGTTTGGGTTTGGGTTTGGGTTTGGGTTTGGGTTTGGGTTTGGGTTTGGGTTTGGGTTTGGGTTTGGGTTTGGGTTTGGGTTTGGGTTTTGGGTTTGGGGTTTGGGTTTGGGTTTTTGGGTTTGGGTTTGGGTTTGGGGTTTGGGTTTGGGTTTGGGGCTTGGGTTTGGGTTGGGTTTGGGTTTGGG
>NW_025407994.1:87488-90642 GCF_008403515.1 Naegleria fowleri | reverse complement strand
CCAAACCCAAACCCAAACCCAAACCCAAACCCAAACCCAAACCCAAACCCAAACCCAAACCCAAACCCAAACCCAAACCCAAACCCAAACCCAAACCCAAACCCAAACCCAACCCAAACCCAAACCCAAACCCAAACCCAAACCCAAACCCAAACCCAAACCCAAACCCAAACCCAAACCCAAACCCAAACCCAAACCCAAACCCAAACCCAAACCCAAACCCAAACCCAAACCCAAACCCAAACCCAAACCCAAACCCAAACCCAAACCCAAACCCAAACCCAAACCCAAACCCAAACCCAAACCCAAACCCAAACCCAAACCCAAACCCAAACCCAAACCCAAACCCAAACCCAAAAGATTCATCTCATGATCATGACCATGTCTCTCACAATGGCAACTAATCTGAATTATTGTCTCTGTTGTGATCATGGTCATCATCAAGTGTCACAACTGTCACTATACCCTCTATGTGATGTCTACTACGTGTGTTATCATTTACAAGTTCGGTTCAAATCATGTTACTGACAGTGTCCCTCCTCCTGGGGTGACAAATTTTTCCCTGGAGGTATTTGGTTGACCAACTTTAGGGATGCTCCACGGTCCGAGGGTGTCTCCCAACCTCTCATATTTCATTTATATATCATTCATGAGTACTACTATCATTGAAGGATTATGGGGCATGATTACATGTCTGCATCAATTTTTTAATATATCAACCTGAGGGCTATGAAATTTACCGTCGCACAAGTTCCAGCGAAAACGTGAAATTTTTTTCTTTCTTGTGAACGACATGTCAGAACAAATAACCGAGCAAGATCCTATCGTTTTAGGTCCTATGACAACTAAATATGTTGTTTATTTGAAAATTACAAATTTTTGGCATCACTGAATGGGCAATATTCCCAAACCCAAAATCAAAATCAAAAACAAAAACAAAAACCCTACCAACTCATTTTAATCTTGATGATTCATACACTAATGATGAATATTATTGGTTGTTGATCATGTAGAGATGAAGTACTCTAAATCGAATTTTAAATCATGATGATCACTGATGAATAAATCGTCGTTGATGAAGCTAATTTTTTCGAAATTCTCCCAATTCGGAGACATGAATCCTTTTGCAAAATTAATAGTATTCACCACAACGGAATGATGTTGTAGTGTAATTAGTAATCATTTCAAAATTTGAAAAACATTTTCTGGGATGTCAAAAGCAATCAATGAACCATTTTCTATTAACATTATACGATCTGAGTCGGTAATAGTGTTCAAGCGATGAGCAATATTGAGAACAGTCTTGTCTGAGAACTCTTTTTTCAAGCTTTCTTGAACAGTGAAATCTGTCTCTTCATCAATATGAGATGTAGCTTCATCCATTATTACTATCTTTGAATTCTTAAGAAGAGCTCTACAGATACATAGTAATTGACGCTCTCCCATTGAAAAATTCTCTCCATTCTCGGACACTGGAAATTGTAACTCATTATCCATTTGTAAAACTCTATCTTTCATGTTAACTTTCTCCAAAGCATGCCAAATTTTCTCATCTTCAAATTGATTAAGAGGATCAATGTTGAATCTTAATGATCCAGAAAACATGGAAGATTCCTGAGGTATGACTGCAATTTTAGACCTCAACATTTTAACACTAATGTTCTCAATGTCCACATCATCGATCTGTACAACGCCTTGCACATAACCAGCTGAACGCGTGAGAATAGACAACAAGCTGGATTTTCCAGACCCTGTTCTTCCAATAATTCCGATCTTCTCTCCTTGATGAATTTCCACATTGATGTTGTTTAACACAAACTCGGAATCTGTACTATATTTCAAAGAGACGTTCTTCAACATAATAGTTCCATTGGAGGGCCAATCAGTGATTGAAATTTCATTATTTGACTCTTCATGTGGTAGTTCTTGACAATAATGAAGAATTCTCTCAATAGCATTCATATCATTTTCCAAGTCTGTGGAGTACCGTACCAACCACTCTGCGTTATTGGTGACAGATAATGCATAGGAAAGGCATAAACCTGTCATGGTAGCTGAGACATGACCTATCAGACACGATAATGCTGTAAATAGAACCACACTCACCCCAAAAAAATTTCAATCTAAGAGCAATCCATCTCTGAGCAACAATTTGTGTGAAGATGGCCAGGTTAAGTTGGTCAACCAGTCTTTCGTTTTCTTTTGTATAGATGTTTTGCTTTCTTTGAGAGCGAATAACACTACATCCTTTGATGGTTTCCATGAAGTGCGAAAGCAGAGGACTCTTACTGGTTGAAATAAGTCTCTTAATTTCACATCCTGTTTTTTGATAATATATTTGAGTCCTCCAGTATATGATAATTCCTGGAATAATTGGAATCATGAACCATGGAACAATAATAGAAATAACTAGTAATGTTCCAAGCACAGAGAAAAGGCAGCCCAATAGTGACTTGAACGAAGTAATTAAGGAATTGTCAATGATTTCAATATCACTAGAAAATCTATTCATGATTCTTCCAACAGGTGTTGTATCAAAAAACACAATTGGAGCAGCCATCAACTTGGAAAATGCTGTGTCGTGGAGTTTTTTAGCAGCTTTTAAACCGAACACACTCATCAATACTTCTGAAAGGAAAATACAAACTGCACATCCAATACCAAGTGCAATGTAAATGCCTATGAATAGTGATTGTTCAGTTGTTGAATTAATGGCACCACTATTCGTTTGTTTGGACCAAAATGCTAAAAACCAGCTGTTCAATGATTGAACCGTTTGTGACAACGTGAAAAGAGCCAGAATGACAACAGTAGGGATAATACCACCCATGTAGGACAAGTATTGAAGGTATAACTTGTAATCTATATGTCCCTTTGCTCTGTCTTCTTTAGATTTTTGAGGAGCTTTGATTTTCTTGTTTTTTAACGGAGGATCCAACTGTATATGCTTGTTTGAATCTTCTGACATGTGTTGCAAATATTCCTTATGAAAGTTTTCATCTTTGGGGGAACCTTGTGCCATTAATTGACCTTCTTTCATCACAACAACATGATCGGCAAAATTACAGAACTGTAATTGATGAGTTACAAGGATTCGAGTTTTGTTTGCCAAATATCCACAAATGCAGTGATGAAAAACGCTCGTCCTAACATT
>NW_025407994.1:81857-87478 GCF_008403515.1 Naegleria fowleri | reverse complement strand
ATGAAGTACTCTAAATCGAATTTTAAATCATGATGATCACTGATGAATAAATCGTCGTTGATGAAGCTAATTTTTTCGAAATTCTCCCAATTCGGAGACATGAATCCTTTTGCAAAATTAATAGTATTCACCACAACGGAATGATGTTGTAGTGTAATTAGTAATCATTTCAAAATTTGAAAAACATTTTCTGGGATGTCAAAAGCAATCAATGAACCATTTTCTATTAACATTATACGATCTGAGTCGGTAATAGTGTTCAAGCGATGAGCAATATTGAGAACAGTCTTGTCTGAGAACTCTTTTTTCAAGCTTTCTTGAACAGTGAAATCTGTCTCTTCATCAATATGAGATGTAGCTTCATCCATTATTACTATCTTTGAATTCTTAAGAAGAGCTCTACAGATACATAGTAATTGACGCTCTCCCATTGAAAAATTCTCTCCATTCTCGGACACTGGAAATTGTAACTCATTATCCATTTGTAAAACTCTATCTTTCATGTTAACTTTCTCCAAAGCATGCCAAATTTTCTCATCTTCAAATTGATTAAGAGGATCAATGTTGAATCTTAATGATCCAGAAAACATGGAAGATTCCTGAGGTATGACTGCAATTTTAGACCTCAACATTTTAACACTAATGTTCTCAATGTCCACATCATCGATCTGTACAACGCCTTGCACATAACCAGCTGAACGCGTGAGAATAGACAACAAGCTGGATTTTCCAGACCCTGTTCTTCCAATAATTCCGATCTTCTCTCCTTGATGAATTTCCACATTGATGTTGTTTAACACAAACTCGGAATCTGTACTATATTTCAAAGAGACGTTCTTCAACATAATAGTTCCATTGGAGGGCCAATCAGTGATTGAAATTTCATTATTTGACTCTTCATGTGGTAGTTCTTGACAATAATGAAGAATTCTCTCAATAGCATTCATATCATTTTCCAAGTCTGTGGAGTACCGTACCAACCACTCTGCGTTATTGGTGACAGATAATGCATAGGAAAGGCATAAACCTGTCATGGTAGCTGAGACATGACCTATCAGACACGATAATGCTGTAAATAGAACCACACTCACCCCAAAAAATTTCAATCTAAGAGCAATCCATCTCTGAGCAACAATTTGTGTGAAGATGGCCAGGTTAAGTTGGTCAACCAGTCTTTCGTTTTCTTTTGTATAGATGTTTTGCTTTCTTTGAGAGCGAATAACACTACATCCTTTGATGGTTTCCATGAAGTGCGAAAGCAGAGGACTCTTACTGGTTGAAATAAGTCTCTTAATTTCACATCCTGTTTTTTGATAATATATTTGAGTCCTCCAGTATATGATAATTCCTGGAATAATTGGAATCATGAACCATGGAACAATAATAGAAATAACTAGTAATGTTCCAAGCACAGAGAAAAGGAGCAGCCCAATAGTGACTTGAACGAAGTAATTAAGGAATTGTCAATGATTTCAATATCACTAGAAAATCTATTCATGATTCTTCCAACAGGTGTTGTATCAAAAACACAATTGGAGCAGCCATCAACTTGGAAAATGCTGTGTCGTGGAGTTTTTTAGCAGCTTTTAAACCGAACACACTCATCAATACTTCTGAAAGGAAAATACAAACTGCACATCCAATACCAAGTGCAATGTAAATGCCTATGAATAGTGATTGTTCAGTTGTTGAATTAATGGCACCACTATTCGTTTGTTTGGACCAAAATGCTAAAAACCAGCTGTTCAATGATTGAACCGTTTGTGACAACGTGAAAAGAGCCAGAATGACAACAGTAGGGATAATACCACCCATGTAGGACAAGTATTGAAGGTATAACTTGTAATCTATATGTCCCTTTGCTCTGTCTTCTTTAGATTTTTGAGGAGCTTTGATTTTCTTGTTTTTTAACGGAGGATCCAACTGTATATGCTTGTTTGAATCTTCTGACATGTGTTGCAAATATTCCTTATGAAAGTTTTCATCTTTGGGGGGAACCTTGTGCCATTAATTGACCTTCTTTCATCACAACAACATGATCGGCAAAATTACAGAACTGTAATTGATGAGTTACAAGGATTCGAGTTTTGTTTGCCAAATATCCACAAATGCAGTGATGAAAAACGCTCGTCCTAACATTGGGATCTAACGCAGAGAGTACGTCATCTAAAAGGTAGACATCTGCATCGGAATAGAGAGCTCTGGCCAAAGCCACCCTCTGTTTTTTGCCCTCCAGAAAGCATGGAACCTTTCTGACCGACCATGTATCTATCTCCACATTCTAATGATTTCAAATCAGTGCCTAGACAACAGCTTTCGATGACTCTATTATATTTGTCTTCATCAAGTGGATTTCCAAAGAGAATGTTGTCTCTAATGGTGGCATCCTTGAGCCATGCTTGTTGAGGAACATATGCCAATGTTCCTCCCAATGTAATTGTTCCATGTTGTCTTTTCATTTCACCCAATAGGGCGGAGAGTAGTGAGGATTTTCCACAACCAAGAGAACCAACCACGACTACTAACGAACCCTTCCTTATATTGAGGTTAATATTCATCAATGAAAATGTCTTGCATATGGAAACTTTGTCAACCGATGAATGACCACTACTGGTGTCAACTAATTGATGTTGTTCGGACTCTTTCTCAATAGCATTAGTATTGAGGGATGGTTCACATATTGCAACGCTTTCTTCCCATGAGAAAGAGCCCTCTTTCACTTGTATTGCATATTCTGACTCCTCAGTCAATACTTGAATTTCTTCAACATTTTCTGCAGTAAGAAAACGCTCTATTCTATCTAAGCTAATTTTTGCTTCAACAAAGGAAGCCAATAATGAAGGAAAGAATGTAGTGGGTGCTTTAAGCAGATTGATATAAGACAAGCATGTGAAAATGATTTTTGGTTCCAGAGAGTTGTAAATAGAATACACGGCAAGTGATATAATTGCAACAAATATTGGAATAACTCGCATAAGACTGTTGGTAAAACAATTAGCAAGCATGACTTGAGTGTTTTTCCACATTTCAGATTTCCTAATCTGTGATATCTTATCGACAAAAGCTGATTCCCAAACATTCAATTTGATGGTCCTAATGCCATTAATGACTTCACTCAAGACTGCCTTTCTTTGAGCGGAAATGAGCAAGGCCGATCTCCTAATTCTTCTTACTGCTCGAGTAATGAGCCAACATATTGGCACAACCACAACAATGATTGAAAATCCAGTCAATGCAGGCCAACCAAGCATGATCACCAACATGGTCACAGAAACAACAATCTGCAAAACACAACTCCAAGTCATGTGCAGATTCTTGACGAGACCACCAATCTTGACAGAGTCAGTCGTCATGTATGTGATAATGTGTCCATTATTGAAATTCTTCTTTACGACAGGGCTCAAAGAAAGAGTCTTTCGATAAACAGCGGTCATTAGAGCTGTGATAATTCTCCTTCCTTGAGTCATTACAACAAAAAAGTATTGTTGCAGAAAAATAGCACCAATCAATTGCAAAAGAAATAACGATATTGCAAGAAAATAGCCCCAAAACACCGAAGAGTTTTCTCCTTCTCTTATATGACCTACAATCCACTGTACAAACATGGGACTAACCAACTGAGTGATGTCATAAATGATTTTCAAGAATCCAGCCAAATAGAAACGACGACCGAAAACTTTATGAATGACTTTTAAAAGTTTTGAGTTGCTCCGATTGGAAGATGTAACTGCTGATTCCCATTCATTTTGAAAAGAAGATGAAATATGTGCAGCTTTCTCTTCGCTTCTCAATCCATAGAGGTCAGTCATTTCAAGAACTTTTTCAGATCCAAGTTTTATCAAATCGTTGAAATACCAAAATGTCAATCTGGAAAATATATTTGCATTTTCCTCAGGACATGAGCTGACATGGAGTAATTAGAAATGATGAATCAAGACAGTACCTACAGTTGTGTTTGATCGCCAATTGTGATTTCTGGTTGTTGAGAAGTCATTCGTCAATTTTTTTTGTGTTGAAAAGTCGCATAAGAGGACAAGGAAGGAATTGAAATTTCATTACCAATTAGAAATTCCTTTCTAAAAAGTGACAAAAAGGAAGATCTTTTTGGAAAAGGGAATTGGAATTTTCTGCTCGCAATATTTGAAACCAAAATGGGAAAAATAGTTGACATAACTCCAATTATGTACACACGGAAAAGTTAAAACCCGAACGGTAACTGCAGTTTGTCCTTGAATCAAAAAAAAAGTCGTTTCGTGTACAGTCGCAACCATTCAAATGCAATCTACTTATTCCAATCCAGAATCAAGATCTTTCGATTCATTTCACCGTCGCAAATGTGAATTGGTCGAACCAAACACTTTTAAAGAAGAACATCATTTCTATCCTAAAGCTGTACATGCACATTTGAGTGAAATTGTTAAAGAGTTTATGACATTAGGTAAGTTGTTACAAGTGACAAGGAAATCAGCTCAAGCATTCACAACACAAGATACTCCTCAACTTGTCAAAAGATTCTGTGAACTTCATCCAAATGTACAAGAAACTAATCTCATGAACGTTCTCACTTTCAAACCTCAATTCTTCAATTGGTCAGGCTCTGACTTGTTTCATGTCTCCGATCATACTGGTTCCAAGAGCATGGTTCTCATTGAAACAAATTCTTGTCCATCGGGTCAAAAAGCAATGCCCAAGATGGATTCGATGAGAATGCAACATGACAACGTACACAGAGGTTATCGCACTCTCATCGAAAACATGTTCAAACCAATGCTCGAACAGCACGAACGAATGCTTGGACCTCATATGGTGAAAGATGGAAAGCTTGCTGTGGTTTATGATAAGAACAAGATGGAAACTTGGGGTTATGCAGCGATAATTGCAGATGTGTTTAGAGAATCTGTATATTTGGTCGAGTACAAAAACCAAGACGATGATCCCTCTGTCAGATTTGTGGGAAACAATCAAATAATGCAAATTCGTGATGTTAACAACCAGTGGATGAACATCAGAGCTTGCTTTAGATATGTCACTCAAAAGCCATGGAATCGATTGCCAATTTCAAAGATTAGAACGCTCATTATCAATCCTGTCGTTTGCTGCTTGGCTGGAGGAAGAAACAAACAACTTGCAGCAATTGCATTTTCTAAATTCAATATGGAAAAGAACGTTGGTATACAAATTAATACTCCAAAGACAGTTTACAATGTTGAAAAACAGATGATACCATATTGGATTACATATTTTGGAGGAATTGGTGTGATCAAGAATCCTTATTCAAATGCTGGACAAGGAGTATGGGTAATCACTAACACAAAAGAGTTAAAGCAATTTATGGACACTATTGACAGCAAGTATGAGAAATTTGTTGTGCAGTCAATGATTGGTTGTAAAGCTTGGAAAAATACTCACTTTTACCACGTTGGAACTGTACCTGATAAGGACAACAATGTCTTTGTGGCAGATTTGAGAATGATGGTTCATTTTGATTATACAATGAATGAATTTCGCCCTCTTGCTCTGTTTGCTCGAAAAGCAAGAAAACCATTGCAACATTCAATGAACAGCGACAACTGTACTAGTTGGGATATGTTTGGGACAAATCTCACATTGGTTGGTGAAAA
>NW_025407994.1:74699-81847 GCF_008403515.1 Naegleria fowleri | reverse complement strand
TGAAAAAGGTAGTTGGGACACGGATCAGTCAAGATTAATTACTTGTGATGAAATTGATTTTCCAACATTAGGATTAACTTTGGACAACTTGATTGAAGCGTTTGTTCAATCAGTATTGGCGAACGTTGCTATTGACAAGCTTGCCATTTCTATTTGCAACTCCACAAATAGCAAATTTGACAAGGCGTTGTTTGAAAAATTAAATCAAGATAAGATCCTTCAGCAAGAATTATTCGATGAATGATAAATATTATATAATACATTACATTATAAATTTGCGTTCTCTTAAAAATTAGTCTGCACATGTTAATTGGAATTTTTGATGAATAATATAATAAATTCGAATTCATTCAAGATCTGTCTGAACAGAATAAGGGTTTTGGTGATCAACCTTAATGTTCAAATATTGTCTCGTGCGAAAGTTGAGATCCATATCTCCAATGAAAATCCTTCCCAATTGCATGTAACACCAATTTGAGCTATTTCCAAATTTAGGTCTTCGAATTGCGAAATTCCAGTATCACCAGCGTAGATTTTAACTTCTAACACTTATTCTTCCCCCTTCTCCTTTCTGTTAACTGTCGAGGGGATTATCCTTAAAATGGTATGATTGCCGATAAGAGGTTCACTTCCAAATTCTTTTAAATCAAAGTTTCCGGTTGTTTGCCGACCCCAAATCAAAAATTCGACAAGAAAATGTCTGCATCGTTTTACCAAGAGTTTACCGAAGTTTCTGCAATTCGAAAGACCTTCGATTCAACACAACCAGAGGAAAAAACCTCCATCCTTGTTCCAAGAACCTTCTCCGTCCATAACTTACAGCCAACCCTCATTGGTGACAACGAAATTCTCTTTCACAATGCTCAAGATCCGGCCTTCTATCAAATGAAACTCGAAAATCCTCAATTCACTGTTTGGATTCTCTGTAAGGAGGTTAAATATCTGTACTCACAAAAAAGAATTTTTGAATGTGCTTGGAAAGCAAACATTCAGGTCAAATTAATGGAAATTGGAAGATTTGAATTTGTCGTCCACAAAGGCAGCTCCAATCTCTTATATGATGGTACTTCCATTGATCTTCCACAAGTGGTCATTCCAAGATTGGGCGCAAAAATTAATTATTATGGATTGGCTGTTCTTCGTTATCTGGAAGGAATTCCATCTCCACTGAGACCTCTCATCCTTAACACCTCATCTTCCATTGAAGTTGCTCGAGATAAATTCTTTACCATGCAACGACTGGTGGCTAAGAACATTCCAGTTCCAAAAACATGCATTGCAAAATTTCCACTGGATATCCAAAAGATTGAAAACTCCTTTGCTTTCCCTCTCATTTTCAAGAAAGCATCAGGATCTCAAGGAAATGGTGTCATGTTGGTTCAAGACAACGCTCAACTGGCCGACATTGCTGAATTGGTCGATCCAAATACCCAATTATTAATTCAAGAGTTCATTAAAGACTCCTCTGGAAAGGACATTCGAGTCATCGTGATTGGTGGAAGAGCTATTGGAGCAATGAAAAGAATTGCAAATAAGGGATTTAAATCAAATTTCCATCAAGGAGGAAGAGTGGAACCAGTGCAGTTGACACTTGAATTGGAATTGTTGGCAGTAGAGAGTGCCAAAGCTTGTTGTTTAGACATTGCAGGAGTGGACATTTTGTTTGACGGAGATTCCCATAAGATATGTGAAGTGAATTCTTCTCCAGGCTTTGAAGGTTTTGAATTGGCAACGGGTATTGATGTGGCAAAAGAAATTCTCATGTATTGTAAAAACAATCTTAACTGTTGAGTCCAAATGGAAGAAATTGTGTGGTAATGTAAATGTTTGAAAACAATTTAAATTCATCATGCAAAATTCTTTTTTATCAGAAAACAAAAAATATTTCTTCATTTGATGAAATTTAATCAGCACCGCATTGACGTAGTTGTTTTTCGGAGCTCATGCACACTTCAATACTCGGTTCAACAATTATCATGAATTTATGTCATGCTATCGGATGAACAGATATTCTGTATGGTGATACTTTTTTTAATCCGTCATTGCCTTTCATGTTGTAGTGCACGAAACCATTCATCTCACCCGACATGACAACCTCAAATTACCAGTTTAACACACTTCCTAATAACGATTTTCCAAGAATGTGATATCAAATTTCGGGTAAAATTTCGATTTGTAATTTTGATTTATCGTCTCTTATTTACCGAAAAAGCATCTTCATGAATAATTTCTCGTTGATTGTTCTAAATTATTACATATTTGGGAAATTCCCGATTCTGTAAAGTTTGATATTTGGAACAAAAAGTAACTGAAAGGCTCTTATTGACAAATTTATAAGGTTTGGTTCAAAAGGGAAAATTACATCATGAAGTTCTTTTTGAGATTTAATTCTCAAATGATGAGCCTGCTAAAAAACTATGTCAAGATTGACCAGTGATCATCATCACCAATACTCGCCACAAGAGTATGCTGCTCAAACAGAAAGCACAGAGGAACAGAGAAAAGATCATGGGCCATCATCGAGCAGTTCAACCTCTAAACATTCCTCTCCATTTCACAAGAGTACTAGTTTCGAGAAAATAACCGATACTATTTTGCCCGCTTTCTTTACACCCTGTGTAGTTGAAGGGTTTCCATCTTCGGTTATTCATTACGGCAAGCTTTCTTCAAGAGTGATCACTTGTCATTACACACCACAACATTACAGAGGTGCTATTGCACTTCCTTTGGATTTCAACACTGTTTATTGTCTAAAAATTGCACTCAGTACACCATCCGTTACTCAACTGGAAAGAGAAGTCTCGATATGCAATTACTTGAATAATTCTCTACCAAATAATGACATTGTACCCAAAATATTCACATATCTAAGCGACTATTTTATACTGGTACGAGAACTTGTAGTTGGAAGGTCTTTTCGAGATTATTTCAAAGAGTGGGGCGAAATTTGTAACAAGTTGGAAAACCTCTCTTTATTTACTTATCACTTAACCCTATGCAAAGAATTGCACGACATTCTTGATATTTCAATTAAGGCATGTGATTCTCTTAGTCAAATACATTCATTACGTGTTTGTCATCTTGACTTGCGCCCTGAAAATCTCATAATTGACACACATCATTCAACCGTAAAAATTATTGATTTTGGAATGGGTTGTTTTTTATCATTAGACAATCCCTTTGTATATTCAGACAAACCTATAGGTTATTTTCCATACATGTCTCCTGAAGCAACTGGAAAGATTTCGAAACCTATTGGATTTCATTCTGATATTTACAGCTTTGGATTTATGCTCTATGAGATGTTGGCAAAAGAGCATCCATTCGGTAGCAATAAGGCAAATTCTGAATATATATTCTCTCACATAACTCATCAACCGGAGGTTCTTTATAATAATCTTAAAAGAAGGGGCTTAATAATGGACGAAACATCTTTATACGCAAAATTAATGAGCGCAGTATCTGCAGTAGTCACTAAAATGGTGCAAAAAGCTATAGACAAAAGATATATGAATTTTGAGGGAGTTAAGCAAGACCTGCTACTAATTTTAAAATGCCTACAGACCAATGACATGTCTTTCCTAAGAGACTTCATTGCCGGAGAACGTGATATTCAAACAAATCTGACCATTCCTTTTGTTGTTTATGGAAGACAGAATGTGATAGATGCTATGACTTGCACGCTGAATGAAGTACGCGATTATAAGCAACCCAAAGCATTGTTAATAAGTGGATATAGTGGAGTTGGTAAGTCTGTGAATACCGTTGCCACATACTCATGACATTATTATTAAGGTAAATCATGTGTTGTAAGAGAGTTCAGAAATAAGTTCAAACAAGATGTTTGCTTTATTGAGACTAAATATGACCAATCTCACAACGTACCTTTTTTTTGCTTTAACTTCAAAAATGAATTCTATAATTGAAGATATTTTAGGAGAACCGGAACACATAATATCTGATTTTAAAATGCGGTTGACTTCTTTGCTTGAAAGTACTCAAATAGAGGCACTATGTGAGACAATTCCCAATCTTAATTTGCTCTTTTTTAGTACTCCAAAACAATCTACAAAACGCGCACAGATAGCCATTAGGTATAAAGAACATGGTGAAGCAGTGAAATCATTTTCACAATCAGGTAATTATTTACCTTTTTTATGATGCACAAGAGTTGAAAAACAAATATAATTTAGTGATTCATTTACTCCAAATCTATAGGAATTTGAAAAACAAACCTTTGTGTATTTTTTTAGATAATCTACAGTGGACAGATTATGAAAGTATCAACTTGGTAAAAGAAATTCTTGGATTGGGAACCTGTGAAACTTTTCCCTTTCTATTAATTGGAGTATATAGAAACCGTGAGATTAAAGAAAACACCCCACTCGGAAATTTTCTTAAATACGTAAAACCGAAGGCTTCCAATATCACTGAGATTGTACTTTCTGAGCTTTCACTCGAAGATTGCAATTCAATGGTCGCATCATCATTGAAGCGCTCCCTTTACGAGACAATTAGCCTTACAAGGATACTGTTTGAGAAGACACGCGGAAATCCCTTTTATTTGAAACAACTTCTAGTGTCTCTTTACAAATCAGGAAAAATTTTTTTCAACAATTCATTGAAATTGCTTTCATGGAATCTTGATGAAATTCAAAAAGTGCACTACACCCAAAATGTAGTGGATTTTCTCTTGCAAAAATTTGCCATTATGAACCTAACAACAAAAAAAGTATTGGCCTTTGCATCATGTATTGGATCACGATTTGCTTTTAATGAGCTCAGAGACTTACTGAACATCAAAATTAATGAGTTTTCGATTATTGATTTGAAAGAAACAATTGATAATGCCATCAAAGAGGGCTGGCTTAGTTATGTGGACTCTAAAGTTTTGCAGTTTAACCACGATCGCTTGCAACAAGCTGCCAATCAATCTTTAAAGGAAAAGAAAAAGATGTTAATTCACTACGTGTACGGAAAACGGTTATTAAGAAAAATAGAGAATAGTCAAGCGGTGTTGGAAGATCACATCTTTGACATTATTGCTCATCTAAATTACAGAGCAAATGATAACACCCTTTTAAACAAAAAATCCAAAAGAAACATGCTTTTACAACTAAATGCCCTAGCTGCGTCAAAAGCTATCAACAGCGGTGCCATAGAACAGGCACGAAATTTTGTGAGCATTGCAAAAAGAATCCTTCATTATGGAACAATAGATGTTTGGAATGATTCATATGATATTGCATTTAAACTTTTAATTTTGGAAGGCAATTGTGAATATGAAACAAATTTAATATCTGCCGCTTCTCTCTTCAATCAAGCAATTGACAAATCAAAGAATAGACTTCATCTATTTGAAGCGTGCTACTACTCTATTATGGTACACGTTTCTCAAGGAAATTATGAGGATGTATTCGAGATTCTGAAACATCACCTATTTCCAACTTGTGACGAGCTCAAGTTTTTATCATGTAATCCGAACATTGAGCTCCTTAAAATTTGGATATCCGACAAAATGCATCACTTTAAATTGAATATTATTGACAAAATAACGTCTAAATACGATATTTTGGAATTGCCAGATTTAACAGATGCCGAACAGATCTATATTGTGAACATTCTAGGAATATCTGCACCTGCATTATTTCTCATGAAGTCGTATGACGAAAACAAAAACGCATCAAGCAAGTGTATGGCCATGATCATTTTATTGTTAGCATCAGAAATGGTGTTAACTAAAGGCCTATGTCCTCTCTGCTCAATGGTCTTGTCCAGTTTGGGGTGGTATTGGAATACGATAGATCTCTATCCCAAAATGACTTTGTTTATTGATACAGCGATAGAATTGGCTAGAAATAGGTACAAAGATAACAATCAAGTCCTCTCTGCATGTCTACTGCCAAAAGTGTTGGGTTATTTTCTTTATTCAAATGTCAATGCAATTGAAGTCTGGCGTATCACTGAGGAAGCTTTTTTAGCAGACATTAATTGTACTCACAGAACGTTCGGTGGATTCTCAATACTATGGCATTCTCTTCACCATTTTTCTACTCTAACAACGATATTCGTTCATCTATTGAATCGAGCAAGAAGGCTATTTCATTGTTTGACAACATGGGTAATTTGTTGTTACGCGATGCCAGTCAAATGATATTGGACCTAAAGTGCGTATTGAGTGGAGAAATTGAAACATTCAATCCTGTATACAAGTGCGATGTGTTGCAGTATCCTTTCTTCAGGCAACTCCATCACATGTTTAAAGGAATTTGCTGTTACTTTCAACAGATGTGGGAAGAGGCTTTTCTTTGCATGGAAAAATCATATGAGTTTAAAGAAGACTCTATTGGACTATGTAGCACTTGGATTGATGCTATTTTTCAAGGTTTGATTGCTTGCACTTACGAAAACCACCTCCTAAAAAACAATGTAGATCATCCCGAGCTATTTTCGAGATGTAAAACTCTGATTGATTATTCATTGAAAACTCTTGACATGCTATCAACAACAAATCCATTAGTTTTTAAATGCTCTTTTGAATTGGTTACTGCTGAACACCTATTCTGTAAACATTTACAAAAAGGACACATAGAAGATACAAGACATGTTATTTCTTCTCTCAATAGTGCACTAAAATGGGCCACTCGAGAACGAAATCATTTTATTTTAAAATTAGTGAACTGGAGAATGGGTGAAATATACAAAGATTTAGAGATGGAAAATATTGTTGTAGGAAGATATTTATCAAATGCTTTTGAACAATTTAACGAGATGGGAGCATCCATAATAGTGAATCATATTTGGGAAAGTTACAAGGAGGATATTAATGCTTATAATAATGAGGTCCTGGGCAACAAAGGAATTGGTGCTGGTTCTCAGCCAACATTGTCTTCTTCTTCATGTAGTTCTTCGTCAGATTCAATCTGTACCACTCGAGAAGCTTTTCTATCCTTAACTCAAACTTATTCAGAATCGGACAATTTAGATTTCAAGGAAATATTTGTTTCAATTCTTCCACTGTTGAGCCAACATACAGACGCCAGTAGATGCTGTTTAGTTCTAAAAAGAGAATCTGGAATTTTTTTGTGATGCTGAATACAGTAATGACACCTCTGATATGAATGAGAGAGAAAATAATGAAATTGAGA